>NC_050193.1:18680554-18683054 GCF_008315115.2 Sander lucioperca
TGTGTGTGTGTGTGTGTGTGTGTGTGTGTGTAGAGATCTGGTGTTGTCGTGCCACCTGAAGCCTCTGGAGAAGAAAGATAAAGAAGGAGCTCCACGGAAACAGCCCTGGAACCCGGTCGCCCCGGGCAACAAGTGATGTCCATGAATCCCATAAACAATAACAGAAGTGATGTAAAGCTGAGAATCTCCTGATATATGTTGTGTGTTTTTGTAAACCCGTTTGGATGCAGTATATATTATATACATATATACATATCTGTATATTAAAGCCTTTTCCATTTGATTTCTGTGGTATTTTCATAGCTGTGACTGTCAGAGTTTCTCCAGATGATTTAAACTTGAGTCGGTGTGAAAAACTCAAACTCACATCTGGAGTCGCCTGGTAACCACGGCAATGCTGTCTGAACACGGGGGATATTTACATAGACAGCGTCAGTTTGATCATCTGTCAATATTAAGGATTTCCTGCAGAGATGTACGGATTAGTCATCAGGTTATGGTCTTCTTTCTTGGACTGATAGATGAGTGTTTGGAGCGTCTCAGTGAGAGCAGCAGAGGGCGCTCCAGAGACACAGATACTACTTCACTGGTGTACGCTGCCAGCCACTAGTTCACTTAGTCTTGTGTTTAGGGCTGCAAGCAACTACTGATTATTCTCAAATGGAAGAAAGAAACTAGAACATATTCACATTGGAATGGATTATCAGAAGAGTTGGAGATTAGTCTAATAGTTGATAACTGATCCATTCATCGCTGCAGCTCTAAGAATTATGTACATTATCAGCTAAGTATGTACGGAGGGAAGGAAAGCAGAAAGGAGGTATGTAAGGAAGAAGGTAGGGAAGGAAAGAAGGATGAAAGAAAGCAGGCAAGGCTGGGAAGGAAGGAGGATTAATCTCTGCAGCTCTAATATCTCTGACTGCAGCTTTTAATAAAGTTTATTCTCTGGTGTGAAACAGGAAGTGGTTTGAGCTGAGCACGCTCACACAGAGAGGAGGAAACAGGAAGGAGGTCTCACTCTGAACTAAGATCCTTTTAGTTTAACATGAAACAGCCCCGAAATCCCAATCACCAAACCCACCAGACTCCATGTAAATAATCAGGACTTTTAGCGTGTATAGAGCCAGCATATTTCCACCAGACTCCATGTAAATAATCAGGACTTTTAGCGTGTATAGAGCCAGCATATTTCCACCAGACTCCATGTAAATAATCAGGACTTTTAGCGTGTATAGAGCCAGCATATTTCCACCAGATGAACCAAGACGTACTTTGGTAGTTTGATTTAGTTTCTGTCCACTTTGAATGAAGTGTGTTTTACGATGATAAAAGTCCTGATTATCTACATGGAGTCTGGTGGGTTTGGTGATGGTGATTTCAGGGCTGTTAAACTAAAAGGATCTTACTCTTTAACTAAAAGGTCTATCTCTGTAGGGATCCATCCCATAATGTTGTCTGACACTTATAATAATAATCTGAGTCTGTAGGGTTACATTGCTGGGATGGTTTCCGTATTTCTGAGGAGTGAGTTCTCCTTCTCCTCAGCAGCAGAGAGGATCTTTGGCTGCTGAGCTGCAGGTTGATGTTTGAAACAGAAAGACAGAAACCATCAGACAGAGACAGACAGACAGGCGAACAGACAGACAGGCAGACAGCATCAGAGACTGCACTTATTCACACGTGAACTTCTCCTGCAGATTCTTTTCTTCTTTCCGGTGAGTTTTTAAATTTAATTTCTTCTTTTCTTCTCCTTCATTGTTCCTAAAAAAGGACAATGTATAAACCCTAAAATATTATATATATATATATATATATATATATATATATATATATAATATAGTACTAATGCTGAATGTTTCCGTTCTGTCAGCAGCTCTCTGCAGTACTTATACTGCTGGAACAAGTATTCAGATGACTTCAGTAAAAGTATTAAAACTCGTCATTGTTCAGTTCCGGATTAATGTTCCTCTTTCTGTGAAAACACACAAGTATTCTCAGACAAATGTACTACAATCAGAGTAAAAGTAGTCTGAGTTCTTTTATTATCAGTGAAATAGAAATATCAAGAAGAAGCATGTTACTGTTTTAACTATGAAATCTGGAAAGTATTTATACTTTACTGATACATGTAGTGCAGTAAAAAGTACAAGTAGAAAGTAACGGATAATGGAAATACTCGAGTAAAAAAAAACGTGTTTCTCTGTCTGTCTGTGTGTGTGTGTGTGTGTGTGTGTGTGTGTGTGTGTGTGTTTGTGTGTGTGTGTGTGTGTGTGTGTGTGTGTGTGTGTGTGTGTCTTTGTGTCTGTGTGTGTGTGTGTGTGTGTGTCTGTGTCTGTGTGTATGCGTGTGTGTGTGTCTTTGTGTCTCTGTGTGTGTGTGTGTGTGTGTGTGTGTATGCGTGTGTGTGTGTGTGTGTGTGTGTGTGTGTGTGTGTCTGTGTGTATGCGTGTGTGTCTGTGTGTGTGTCTGTGTCTGTGTGTGTGTGTGTGTGTGTGTGTGT
>NC_050193.1:18688054-18708054 GCF_008315115.2 Sander lucioperca
ATGTACAGTTATTTCTGAAATGTTGTGTTTAAGGGGAGACACTAATGAACAAAAATCTATTACCATGAAACTTCCCCAGATGATACTTACATTAAGACAAATATCTTTTGCATTACAAGTTTTCTGGAATTTTATGTTTAAATATGGAAATTAAGCATTATCTTGTTAAATATGTGCTAATTTGCATACATTTTCCAGAGCAGAAATCTGAACATAACATTGGAAAAAGCAAGCTTCAAAATTCTTCTTTTATTTAGTTGACATATTAGAGTCAAAGGGTTTTACAGAGGGGATTATTTTGGATATCTTCTTTTATCACTGCATAAATCAGAATATGGTGTCAACAGCCATAAAAATATCCATTTTCACCACATTTGTAGGTATAAAATGTTACATAAATCAGGCTATGAATGATATGGGAACAAAGCCTTCAGAATATAGATAAGAATGTATGTGGAAAAGGTTGGTGTATGTAAGTGCTACTGAATGGAGACCTTTCCCAGTTAATTACTTACATTAAAACATATATCTTTGTATTAAAAGTTTTCTGAAATGTTTTGATAAAATATGCAAATGAGGCCTTATCTGATGCTAACCTCTGGTGACGTTTCACAGACACACATAGACAAAGTGGAGTCTAATAAATGTTACATGTTGTGGAAGATAAAGAGACTGAAAGATGATCTTTTTGTGTGCAGTGTCTCCTTTTAAAGAGGATCTTTCAAAAATGACATTGTGTACCAAACTCCATTAAAAAAATCAGCACTTTTAAGTGACAGTATTTTACTGCTGTGTGTTCAGCAGAAACACAGTGCAGACTTTACTGAAGCAGTTTGTAAAAACATTACACACACACACACACACACACACAGAGACAGAAAGTCTTTGTTGAGCGTGGGAAAATGTTTAGAGAGACTCATTAGAGCTGCTGAGGCCTGAGAGGCTCTATTGATGCTCTCACACACACACACATTAACACACACTCTGCCCCCCCCCCCCCCCCGCAGGTCTCTGGGAAACAGTCGGAGCGAACAGGAACGATCCGTAAACACGGCGCCTCCACCAGGTTCACTTCTGTTTTTCTTTATTGCAAATCAAGGACATGAGAAAACACGTATGTGCCGCGGGTTAAAGGGTTAATACATTCTGACAAGAAAGACCAAATAAAAAGGATAATAACAGAAGAAAGAATACAGCAGGATATAATTTATATATCAGGGTTTGTAGAGTGCTGACTAGTTTGGATGTTTGTCACATTTCATTCATAAAAAACTCTAAATAAAGTTTTTCTGTTACACAATTGACTTTTGTGCATGAGACATGTTGCTAAGATAACAAAAAGATATCTGATATTTAACCGTTTTTGATTTGAAAAGCAGACATAAAAAGCAAACATCACATCAACGGACAGAAATGTTACAGCAGACGCCACTATTATACTTCTATATACTATTAACAACAAGTTCCTGTTTCACGCACACATCTCTAACTGGGTCTGTGTGTGTGTGTGTGTGTGTGTGTGTGTGTGTGTGTGTGTGTGTGTGTGTGTGTGTCTCAGGTCCACCAAACCCCCGGAGCCAGTGCAGTGTCCCGTGGTGCCCCCTGTCAGCGGGTAATAATTTTTATTTCTGTGCAAATGTAACTTACATTATGTTTTGTGTAATTCATTATATATATATATATATATATATATATATATATATATATACATGAAATCAGTTACAACATCAAGACTATACAGTCCCTCCAGGATTTCGCGGCCTTTTTTTGAGATTGTTGTGTCCCAAAATGCCTGATTTCGCGGGAGCTTTTGTAAAAAATTGATGTCTTTTGTATGTTTGTTGCAATGAAGTTGCAGGAGACAGTGAAAGTTGCAAAAAAGTTGCGATTTGTTTTTGTATAGTTCTTTAAAAATAAAAAGGAAACTTGTTTTGTGGAGAATAAATTATTCTGGGCTGAGTTTTCCTAGTAACCTTACCAAAAAGGCTCAGGATGCTGTAAATGCTGGTGGATTTAAGACAAAAAATAATAATTTATTGAATGAATCAAATTTGAACATATCTGTCAGTGGCTTGTTGATCTTTACATTGATAGTTATTTTCCTATCCTGGCCTGGGACACACATTCAAACGGTTTGATAAAGGGCTAACTTATCATTGCACTTACATGATCTTACAATAACGAGCGCAGCTGTCAATTTAATCATTGCGTCGTCTCATCTCCTTTTTCTCCTGCATCCACCGTGTGTGTGTGTTGTTCAACCCGTTCTCACTCCCGATTGGTCATTGGCTCTCAGAGTGCACGTGGGACTGCTGTGATTGGTTGAAGTCGCGGGAAACTTCAGGTTATTGGTCAAATGTGCGGAAAAGTTGCGGTGATTGGTCAAAATTGCGAGTCGCACCAAATTCGCGGCGATTGGTTGAATTCGCGTGAATTGGCGCGATCGCGACATCGCAAAATCCTGGAGGGACTGACTATAACATCAGCAGCTTTAGGGGCACATCAATATTGGAATAATTAGCAGCCTTGTTCATAATACAGGTTTATCAGTCAGTGTGATGTATGTCCAGAAACTATCCCATGCTGGTGCTTTATCTTTTTTTACAGTGTTTATCCTGTTTAGTATATGCTATATGCATATAGATGAAGCTGTTTTTATCATGGTGCTAGCCCATTCTTTTAATGCCGGGGTTTTAGGTGTTTTCCAGTGTTTAAGTATCGTCCTGGCAGCCACTGTAATGCCAACCATGATTACAGAGAACTCTTTACTCGATATGTTGTGTAATTGACTTCTGTCACCTAATAGACAGAGTCTTGGAGATATTGGTACGTTAGGGTTTCTTCTGGCCCAGTTACCGAAATATTCCAAAATGATTCTCCAGAAGGGCTGAATAGTTGGGCATTCCCAAATACAGTGTAATAGAGTGCCTGCTTCTTTCTGACATTTCCAACACAAATTGTTCATTATTCTCATTTTATATGATCTTAAAGGTGTCCAATAATATCTGTGTATTATTTTATATTGGGTGAATTTCCCTTTTACTTCCCTTATGTATTTTCCATTGTCAGATACAATTTTCAACCAGTCCCTGTCCTCCATTATACATCCGAGGTCTTTCTCCCATATTACTTTTAGGTTATTACAGTTGTTGCTGAGCAGTTGGTTGGTTGTTTCATAGAATACGGAAGCTCGATGGGACTCCTCGGGTAGTGTGAAGTAGTCCCTGATGTGGTTTCCAACTGTGAACTGAATCTTGGTGGTAATACAGCTCCTGATTTGTAGGTACTTCCAAAAATGTTCTTTCCCCTTGAGCTTGTATTTTCTAGAAAAGTCTGAGTATGACACCAACAAGTCCTCTTCAAAAAGATCAGCAATGTTACATATACCATTATTATGCCATTTCTTCCAAAATACTGATGTCTTCCCAATTTTAATCATAGAGTTATGCCATAGAGAGGAGTAGGAGTGCTTATGGTGTGACAGTTTAAACATTTTATGTATTTTAGTCCAAATTTCTTTGGAGTGTGACATGATAGGATTGGATAAGTCAGGTGAAGACTGGGAGAGTCTATCTATAGGCGGAAATGGAAATGCCAACTTATTTTCAATAGCAACCCAGTCTAATTTATTATCTTTAGTCCAGTGCTTGGCTATTTTGGCCATTGTGAAGGAAATACAATACAATCTCGGGTCTGGCAGTCCCAGTCCTCCTTTATCTCTAGGTGAACACATTTTGCTTAGCTTAATTCTGGGCCTTTTCCCCTCCCACAAGAAGTCTTTAATTATTGTGTCATATCGTTTAAAAATCTGAGGAGAAGTAGTAACTGGTACCATCATAAGTATGTAATTGAATTGTGGTGATGTAAGATCACCATTTTTATAACGTTAACCTTTCCCCATAATGTAAGCCTAATTTTAGCCCATTTATCTAAATTAGTTTTTATTTTTGTAGTACTGGTTCAAAGTTTAATGCCGGTATGTCCTCAATATCCTGGCTTAGTTTTATTCCCAGGTATTTCATCCCTTTTGGAACCCATTTAAACCCAAACTGTGTCACTAAAGTTGAATTACATAATCCTGAAATAGGCATACCCTCTGACTTTGTCCAATTCATCTTGTATCCTGATAATTTGGAATATGATTTTATTGTGTCCATTAAGTGGGGTATCGAATTCAATGGGTCTTTTACCAGCATCAAAATGTCGTCCGCGTACAATAGCAATTTGTGTTCTTTCCCGCCTCCATCCACCCCCTTAATATTTCCATTCCTTCTTGTAGCAATAGCCAGAGGTTCCAATATGAAATTGAACAATAATGAGGATAAAGGGCAGCCCTGGCGGGTTCCTCTAGTGAGGTTGAATAGTGGTGATATTAAACCGTTGGTTATCACCGCTGCCTTTGGGCTTTTATATAATGTTTTGATCCAGCTAATAAATGTTTGTCCAAATCCAAAATATGATAAGACTAAAAACAACTTCTCAGCATCGAGTGAGAGGGCAACGACCGGATCCGTTCCTGTCCTACTGGACCACATCAAGTGTAAAAGTCTTCTCATATTGTCTGTGGATGACCTGTTCTTCATAAATCCCACTTGGTCAGGGTGTATGATGCTTGGTAATGCACTTTCCAGACGTAAGGCCAAAATCTTGGTTACAATTTTAACTTAAGTTGAGTTAATTAAACTCAGAGGTCTATAATTTGCAGGGTCTGCTGTATCCCTGATCTTTTTTAGGTATTACAGATATCAAGGCCCCATAGAATGTTAGAGGGAGAGATCCTAATGTGAATGCCTCATTATATACGCCTTTTAATATTGGTGCCAGGATGTTTATATATTGCTTATAATATTCCACCGGGAATCCATCCCTGCTTTCATGCATGAAACAGCCTTCCTGATTTCAGTCTCTGTTATTGGGCTGTCCAACCACTCAATCTGGTCGGTTGACCCTTTAGGCATATTAATGTTATTAAAGAAGTCCGTCAATTACATTATGAGAGTCTTGTTGCTTTAGTTGTCTAGCAAGTAGCTTGCCTGTTTTCTCTCCCCCTTCATAGAATCTTGTCCCAAGCCTAAATAAAGCATATTCTACTTTTTTATTATAGATTTACTGTAGCTGGAACTTAAGCTTACATAGATGTTGATATAGCTTATGCAAATTTTTTTTTGATAGTTCCATTTACGGATTTTTGATCGCATTTTCCAATTCCATTAACTTTTTTGTGTACTCTTTTTTTAGATGATTGTGCTATCATTTTCCCTGTAATATAAGTCTTATCCATTCCATTGCTCTTGTATCAGTGGTGTCAGCATTGATTTCAAAGAAAGATTTAATATCCTCCTTCAACAGGAGTGTAAAGTCCTCAATAATAACTTGTAATAACGACGTATTCATTCTCCATCTACCTTTCTTCTCTACATCAGTATTTATATCAATGCCCAGCTCCACCGGAGCATGGTCTGAGAGGGTGATTGCATTTATTTTACACTTCACAACATGTCTTATAATGGTATTTGAAATCAAAAACATGTTGATCCTAGAGTAAGATTTTTGGCAATATGAGAAGAAAGTGTATTCCCTTCCAATAGGATTTATCAATCGCCATATGTCGACCAACCCTACATCCTCGTTCATCATCTGGATTGCAGCTCTATCCTTAGGCATCACAGGGCCCTGCATTTGCTTCTATCTAGACAGGAATCCAAGACTTGATTAAAGTCTCCTGCCAAAATTATTTGACCTCCCATTTCTCCCAACGTCTTATTCACATCATGAAAAAAGTGTGAATCACCTTTATTCGGTGCATAGATATTGCATAGTATCGTTTTGGACCCGTTGATCAGAGCTTGTATACACACCATTGTACCTTCTTTATTCTTGACTTCTTTGAGTAAAGTAAAACTTAAATTTTTGTTTATTAATATTATTACTCCATTCTGCTTACTGGAGAATGAGGTATTGAGAACATGTCCAACCCAGCTCCGTTTCAGTTTCAGTGCTTCTCCTTCTTTAAAGTGTGTTTCCTGTAGAAAAGCTATGTCCGTCTTATTATGCTTCAGATAAGTCAACACCTTCTTCTCTTAATAGGGTTCCCACATCCATTGATATTCCAGCTTATGCATTGTACATGGTACCTAGACATATTTTACATGTGAATAGTAGTCTATGCCTGTAAGACTAATTTTTATATCAATATTAGTTATGTCCCCCAAAAGTGCTTCTTGTAATTGCCATGTCACGTTTGCGTCATTTGCTCTTTTATCAGTCATCACCAAACGCAGCTTAACACACATCTTAACAGTACAAACCATAACACTTCCAGAAAAGGGAACATATAGGAAAAAAATAAGAGAAAACACCTAACTCAAAAGAAGCCCACAAAACACGTGGGGCCTCTGGCTTTCCTCCAGCCATCTAAAACGAACAGAAAAGAAAAACCCAGGGTTAGGGTTAGTTAAAAGTGTGGAGTATTGTGAGAAATCTTAAGTAAATATTGGTGGGTGAGCAGAGCTCCCTTAGTGTGCCGCCATCTTGCTCGACGTACCCACGTGACTCTGTGTGTGTTGATCTTAACTGTTCTTGTTCTTATGCTGTTGTCTTTTAGGGAAGTAGAAGCACTTTGTGTTTTGCAGTCATAATGAAAATAAAAGTTTCAGCTCTGATCCCAAATGTTTCTTCTGAAACTTTCTGTGTTTCCTGATTCTGTGTCTCAGCTCTAGTTTTGGGAAACCTGTGGCTGCGCCCACCATCCCCTCCACATACCAGGCTCCACCTGAGAGTGACATCATCAGCACCCTGCTGCTCGACGCCCCGCCCCCCCCTCCTCTCCCTCAGTATGATGATGTCACTGACGCCCCGGCTCTGCCCCCTCCACCTCCTGAATCGCCCGGAGAGATGTCGGCCTTGCCCCCCCCTCCGCCTCCCCCTCCTCCTTCAGAGGCTGTGACCAATCACAGTGCAGCACCGCCGCCGGCTCCGCCCCTCAGCCTAGAGACAGGTCAGGGTGAAACCAAAACATCTTCAGCTGTTTCAGGCTCCATCTCCAGCGCTACGTTTTGGTTTTTAAGCGTTTGAGTTTTGTGCCCAAAGTGATCTCGGTGTGTTTTTATCTCCAGTAGAAGAACTAAGCTCTGTTTAAACTAACACGCCCAAACCTCATATCTCATCATCATCCTGGTATACTGGACATAAACAGGAGGCAGCGTGGAGACTCCGCTCACTGCTGGTAGTTACCATGGTAACGTTAGTGGCTTTAAGTCTCAGAGAATGAGACGTTGTGACCGATAAGACCCAATCAGGAGGACAAACGGCGTCAGTGTTGGTGTTGTCAAAGGTCTCCGTTTGAAACACAACCCCGCAGATTCCAAACCAAAACGGGTCAGAACACCAGAGCAGGGGGAATGAGAGGGGGAAACACCAGAGCAGGGGGAATGAGAGGGGGAAACGCCAGAGCAGGGGGAATGAGAGGGGGAAACGCCAGAGCAGGGGGAATGAGAGGGGGAAACGCCAGAGCAGGGGGAATGAGAGGGGGAAACGACAGAGCAGGAGGAATGAGAGGGGGGAAACGCCAGAGCAGGAGGAATGAGAGGGGGAAACGCCAGAGCAGGAGGAATGAGAGGGGGAAACACCAGAGCAGGGGGAATGAGAGGGGGAAACGCCAGAGCAGGGGGAATGAGAGGGGGAAACGCCAGAGCAGGGGGAATGAGAGGGGGAAACGCCAGAGCAGGGGGAATGAGAGGGGGAAACGCCAGAGCAGGAGGAATGAGAGGGGGAAACGTAGCAGAAGATCTTCCTTTTTAAAGCAAAATGTAGCAGTGGAGATGTAGCCTGAGTTTAAATAAACATTTTGCTGCATTCTGTCGGGCCTGAACTGGATTCTAAATGTGTACATTTGTCTTTGGTCAAACTGAGTGAGAGCACGATGACATCACAATGACATGACATCTCCTCTGTCTCCTCAGTGGTGGAGGAGAGCAGCTTCCCCCCTCCCTCTCCTCCCCCCCCTCCTCCCTCTGATGATGACGGCTTTCCTCCGCTGCCCAATGAGCTGCCAGCCCCGCCCCCTCCACCTCCACCCAGCCAGGAAGTAGACGGTACCTGCCTGTCTGTCTGTCTGTCTGTCTGTTTGCGAGTGTTTCATGTGTGATGTGTCAACTCCTTCCTACAAAAAGCTTTTACAGAAATGCAGAAAGACTGCTGCTGTTTCTAAAGCCATACCACCAAACTCCATTCAAAAAAGGGCAATTTAAGCCTTTACTACTTCTATGGTGTTTTTCTGTTTCTTCTCTTCTCTGGTGTTTTCCCGCTCAGTTTCTTCTACTTGATGTCTTTCTTCAGTGACCCTCCCGTCCAGGAGGAGTCGCCACCGCCGCTCACCGCCCACTACTCGCTCTCTGTCTCTGAGAGTCCGTTCTGGCCCTGCCTCCCGCTGCTGCTACACGCGCTCTCTCTTCCTGCCCGCTGTCCAATCATGTAAGCCCACAGAGGAAGATGCTGTCATCCAATAGAAACTCAGTACAGATTAAAAAAGAAAACTGCTACGCATAATCATTACACCTGAAAAATGTTGAGACCTTTATTTTGACTATTTTTGTTACTGTGTCTGGTTTCCAGAACAGAAAAAGAAACCAATAAACACTGATTGGTTCCAAGAGTCTTTAAGGATGTTTGGGGTACTAGGAGCTCTTCAAGATGTTTTAAGAGTCCTTGAGGAAAGTTTAAGAGTCCTTGAGGAGGTTACACCAATCATTGAGGAGAACGTAAGGATGTTAGGAGCAGGGTTCCCCCAATCAATATTAGTCTTTGGTGCCGGTTCCCTAGTGGACTTCTTTAGCAAGTTTTGTCCTTAAGCTTTTTGAGTGTTATTTATGTATTATCTGCTCTAGCTTTTCCAACATTACAGACATAGATATGGAGATAATAACGGTCCAAAATGATGTCAAATTGCATTGTGTGTTGCAATGTAACATTTTCTTGAGGGAGGAACCCTAAACCCCCCACCAAATACATGCATCTTAGTTTTCCACAAACTGTGGGAAAACACTGGTTAGGGGTACTAGGAGTCCTTGAGGATGTTACACCAATCATTAATGAGTCTTTGAGAAGGCTTGGGGCGTTGGTGCCTGGCCGGTTGGGGTGGTTCTAGAGGTAATTTAGGTCCTAGAGGAAGTTGTAGGAGTTCTTGAGGATGTTTGGGGTACTAAGAGTTCTTGAGGGGGTTAGTTGGTCTTTGGGAACGTTCTACCCTATCTTCAGGAAGTTAAGATGTTCTTGAGTTTCTTCTAAGGGGCTTTGAGTCGATTCAAGAAGTCCTTGAGGATGTTTGTGGTAGAAAGAGTGCTTGAGGAAAGTTTGAGTCCTTGAAGATGTTTGTGGTAGAAGGAGTGCTTTTGGAAAGGTGAGTCCTTGAGGATGTTTGTGGTAGGAGTGCTTGAGGAAAGTTTGAGTCCTTGAGGAGGGTTGGGGTAAAAAGAGTACTTGAGGAAAGTTTGAGTCCTTGAGGATGGTTGGGGTAGAAAGAGTGCTTGAGGAGTGTTAAAGGAGATGTTGGGGTCATAAATTAAGTCATAGGTGTCTTAGAGAAAGTGCTTTGAGCTTTAGGTAGGCTATGAGATGGGCCAGGATTTTTAAGGGGAGGTGCCAAGAGTCATTTCTAGGGATGCTTAAAGAAAAATCAGGGGGTCTTTAAGAGGTTTCCAAGACTGATTTGGGCAAGACCGCGGGCCTTGAGTAAGTTTCAAAATCGAGGATTTCTAATCCTCTTTACGAAGGTAAAACACAAATGTCTCCCAAGGGAGACAAATAAAGAAACCGTGCCCTTGCCCTTGGGGGGTTGTTTTAGGAAGTTAGGGGGTATGTGAGAACTCTATGAGGGCCTTGAGTTTCAGGATTTAGGAATTCTAGTTATCCTTAAAGCCGGACTGCTGGACTGGGCTTAAGAAGGTCTCAGGAGGAAGTTGTTGGTCCTTGAGAACTGTTTAAGGGCCTTGAGGATGCTGCAGGAGTCCCAGAGGAGGTCAGAGGAACCAGGACTCTCAGGGGGTTACTGGGTTCTAAGGGTACTTCAAGAGGTTGCAGTGAGTCTTAGGTTCTAAAGAGCCTTGAG
The DNA here is from genome assembly GCF_008315115.2 of Sander lucioperca. Classification (NCBI taxonomy): domain Eukaryota; kingdom Metazoa; phylum Chordata; class Actinopteri; order Perciformes; family Percidae; genus Sander; species Sander lucioperca. The sequence continues at coordinate 18,698,160 of NC_050193.1, forward strand.
GAGGTTCCTGAAGTCCTCAATGGGGGTTATAGGGGCCGTTAGGACATTCAGGAGTCATTGAGAAAGTTGTAAAAGTCCTGAAGACAATTCCAGGAAGGTTGCAGACCTTTATCTTATCAGATGATGTTTCAGTCTGGAGCTCTGTGTCTCTACAGATTATCTATGAACACAAACACAGGTGATACTGACTTATCTCTCTGTGTGCTGTCTGTCTGTCTGTCTATCTGTCTCTCTGTCTGCCTGTCTATCTGTCTGTCTGTCTGCCTGCCTGCCTGTCTGTCTGTCTGTCAGTGATGATCCCCCCTCCTCCCCCCTACCCGCCCCCCAACGCTCCTCCTCCATCCTTCCCTTTGCTCCCGCGCTCCTCTTCTTCCTCACATCGACTCTGCTTACCTGCTCGCCTCCAACACCTGGGTAAGAAATACTAACTACTGTTACTGAGACAAAAAGTTTCCTTCAGTCTGAATAGGAAGTCACAGAAATACTCACATCCTGTTAGATGTGATTTATTAAAGTGTTATCAGACCATATATCAGCTTGTTTAGATTCTGACAGAGCAGCTCTGCAGGCGATCTGTTGCTGATGTTACAGTTGTGTTCAGAATAATAGCAGTGTGTTTAAAAAAGTGAATAATGCTCAAACTCCTTAAAATGGCTTTTAATTCCATAATATCAATGTAGTGGGAACAATGCACATTCAATTCCAAATCAAAACATGACCAAAATTGATCAAGTTTGTGTTCTACCTTTACAGAAAGTGAAGAAAAAGGAATATTAGGCTGTTCAAAAAAATAGCAGTATTTGCATTTTTCTTTACAAACTCAAACATTTACTGTATAAACTGAAAAATGTCTCAAGGGTTTGCTTTACTTTGAATCACTGCACTAATATTTAGTTACATAACCATTATTTCTGTGAACTGCTCCACATCTGTGTTGCATGGAGTTGACCAACTTCTGGCACCTGTGAACAGGTATTCCAGCCCAGGACCATTGAACTACATTACCCACAATTCCTCTGCATTACTGGGTTTGGCCTCAGAAACAGCATTTTTGATGTCACCCCAGAAGTTTTCTATGGGACTGAGGTCTGGGGATTGGGCTGGCCACTCCATAACATCAATCTTGTTCATCTGGATCCAAGACTTTGCTCTCTTACTGGTGTGTTTTGGGTCATTGTCTTGTTGAAAGACCCATTTCAAAGGCATTTCCTCTTCAGCATAAGGCAACATGACCTCTTCAAGTATTTTGAAGTTTTATGGGAACTTTATCAGGATGCATAGTATCCTGGATCCATGAAATAACTGTCCTTTCAAAATAAAAGTCTGCCTGCCTCTATGGGAATTTAACATAGGGGTGTACTCCCTTTTGTTGCCAGCGGTTTAGACATTAATGGCTGTGTGTTGAGTTATTTTGAGGGGACAGCACATTTACACTGTTATACAAGCTGTACACTTAATACTTTACATTGGAGCAAAGTGTAATTTCTTCAGTGTTGTCCCATTAAAAGATATAATGAAATATTTACTAAAATGTGAGGGGTGTACTGTTGTGTGAGATACTGTATATAAATTCTGCATCAGCGGATTCCTTTTGGGTCTGATTATCATCCATCTTGTCCTATGCTAGCAGTACTACACATCAGAGTACACACACACACACAGACACACCCACAGACAGACACACACACACACACACACACAGACACACACACACACACACACACACACACAGACACACACACACACACACACACACACACACACACACACACACAGACACACCCACAGACAGACAGACACACACACACACACACACACACAGACACACACACACACACACACACACACACACACACACACACACACACACACACACACACACACACACACACACACAGACACACACACACACACACACACACACACACACACACAGACACACCCACAGACACACACACACACACACACACACACACACACACACACACACACACACACACACACACACACACACACACACACACACACACACACACACAGACAGACAGACACACACACACAGACACACACACACACACACACACATGCAGACAGACAGACACACACACACACACACACACACACGCAGACAGACACACACACACACACACACGCAGACAGACACACACACACACAGACACAAACACACAGACACATGCACGCACACACAGACACACGCAGGCACGCACACACAGACAGACAGACAGACAGCTCAGCTTCTGAGCATATAAACTATCAGCTCTGCTGCTTTCTGCCTAAGCCCCACCTACTTAACCTGACCGGCCAATCACAGCTGTCACTCACAGGATCTGTGTCTCTTAGATCTGGAGCTCCCAGCCACGCCCCCTCCTCTCCTATTGGATGATCTTGGAGGGTTTGATGACATCATGCCTCCCCTCCCTCCACCGGTAGACTACGACACGGACGAGCCCCCACAATACCTCGAGAAAGGTACTCTTACTACTACTACTACTACTACTACTACTACATATACTGTATATAGATTACTACTTTTACTTCTACTACAGATCTAAATACAAGAAAAAATATATATGTATATATATATATATATATATACTGTGTGTCTCTCCGTTTTCTGTCCAGTGGCGGCGCTGTACAGCTACGAGGCGTCCAAACCAGACGACCTGTCGCTCACCGTCGGCGACGTCATCTACCTGACGCATCGCCACAGTGACGGCTGGTGCGAGGGTGTTCTCCGCGGCAACCGGGGCTTCTTCCCCGAGAACTACGTCCAATCATGTGGCTGAAGACTGAAGCCCCAACAGGAAACACAGGAAGTCTTTTAGGAATGTTTACTTACATAATAAACCAATATATATATATATATATATATATATATATATATAGAGAGAGAGAGAGAGAGAGAGGTAATGATAATAAAATTATCAAAAGTTTAAAAAATTGTAAAAAAAAATCAACATTTTTACGACGTTTTCTTCAATTTAAAACGACAATTTCACTTTTACAAGAAAAAATAATATATGTGTTGAGTCCAACAAGTTTATTTTAAAGAGACAGAACTTCAGTTTTTACTCAGTTATTTCTAAAAGAAAGTCTAACAAACTGATGTTATGTATTTATATATATGTTTATATATAAATACAGAATAAAAGAGTTAATAACATCGTAACAACAGAGTAACAATCTCCATTTAAGATTAAAACACGCTCCGGCAATGTTTGACAAAAAGTGATATTGCAACATTTCATTTCAGACATGTATTTACTATTTTAATCATATATTACATAAAGACTTTGGTAAACATATTTGTACAACAACAATAAGTTAAGGTTTGTTTTCTAATACTTACACACTTTCTAAGAAACATAAGGGTTTAACCCTAACCCTAACATCTGATGTTTCTTAGAAAGTGTGTAAGTATTATCAGGAAAATGTAGGTAAAGTATTAAAACCTTGTAGAAAGTGTAAAGGATCCAAACAGTTGTGTGTTTAATGGTCTACACACACACACACACACACACACACACACACAGAGACAGTTGTGTGTTTAATGGTCTGATCATCTCAGCTGGACTTGTAGGCCGTTATATTGTTTGCTAGTTTACTTTATAATAAAACATCAATCAAACTACGTGTGTTTTGTGTGCAGTAATCTTAATGTGTAAAGTAACTAGTAACTAAAGCTGTAACAGATGAATGTAGTGGAGTAACTAAAGTAACTAGTAACTAAAGCTAGAACAGATGAATGTAGTGGAGTAAAAAGTACAATATTTATCTCAAGTACAGTACTGGAGTAGATGTACTTAGTTACATTACAGCGCTGTTTTATATATATATATATATATATATATATATATATATATATATATATATATACTGAGCTGTTTTATATATATATATATATAAAACAGCTCAGTTACAAGATGCTACTTACTTCAGAGTTACGACTGTCTAATAATTCTTAAACATGTGAATTATTAACAACGATCAATAAATGAATGAAGCTCTGAACTACATGTCTCCTTTTTCTTTATTTCTTGTTTTAATGCTTTTCTTTTTATGGAAGCAAAATAGAGACAAAAGTATTTTAACAGTCACTGAAAAGCTAATATTGAATTTTTTTACTTTGAAAAACCATGTATCTGAATGTATTTGTTCTTGTTGCTCTCCATTTTTTAATTTTAATATTTCAGAATCAGAATCAGAAAAAGCTTTATTGCCAAGTATGTTTACACACACAAGGAATTTGTCCTGGTGCTGTAGGTGCATGTCACATTAAAGCAACACGCACATACACACCGAGTCGCCATATATGCGGCGCCAAAACAACTCTCTCTTAACTCTCTCAGGGACAATACAGCATCACATGAGGAGAGGAGAGGGAAAAAAAAGCAACTCTCAGACTATCCTCATAAAGATAAGAACAGTGTGGGAACAGGAAAAAAAAACACCTCAGCAGCACGTAAGCACACAAACAGTACATTTGCACTGCTGAACATAACATAACATAACATAACATAACATAAATGTACAGTTGCACATTTAGCGGCGAAGGCGTGGGACTGGGGAGAGGGTAGGTTGGGGGAGTTTGGCCTGCTGAGAAACGCACAGCCCGGCAGCCCCACTAGTGACCCAGTCCCAATCAGAATGTTATAGCGAAAACACAGCACGTGCCATGGTGACACCCTTGAACAGTTCAGAACCGATACGACAATCAGCAGGCAGTGGGGAAGACGGGGGAGGAACCAAGAGAGTCTCGCTTGCAGAGCCCCAACAGGGTGACTGTTTGTTCCAAGAAACGGCCTTGGCAAGGCCGTTCAGGATAAGGGAGCCGAAAGATTAAATTTGTTTTGTCTACACGAATGGCTGCTCTAATTTAAACATTCATTCTATTGTTCAACTGTTCAACTGGTCAACTGGTCAATTTTTCTTTCCAAATCCGTGACCTTCTTCATGATGGTATCCAAGCCGCGGGTCATTACCATGTTGTTTTCCATCACGAGATTAATAGTTCCAGTTTGCGAACTGATCGCTTTTCCGACAGCTTCAGTCAGGCCAGGCAGCTTCCTTGGGCTTTGGACAGCTACCAAAGTCTTTCCAATTCTTCGATAAACCAGAGCGAAACATCCTCCAATCAGCAGCATTCCAGTTATCATGGTTCTGAATAGGTAGATATCCTCAACGTCCTCCACGGAAAGAGCAGAGAGACACACGACACACCATTTCTCCCAGCCGTCCATCGTGTACCCCGCAGCAAACGTCCCGTCAGGACATGCTGGCTCACCCGAACCAGTGCTCCTCCTCGAGAATACAGTGTCAATTGCGCTGAGAGACCAGTTAATCAATTCCATGATTTTAGGTATTTGTAGAGCCTTGCAGGGAGAGTCTCTAAAAAGTTAGACAACAGACAACACAAGACAAGATAGCAAGCAGGGTAGGCCTGGGAGGGAGAGGGAGAAAAAGCGACCGCCTTCGCTGAGAGCTGGAAAGAGATATTTGTTTCAATGGTCACAAATTCAGATAAAAAATTAAATGTTTCAGATTGAGTACACTCAAGTTGTTAATTCAAGTTTTAAATTCCCCACAATAACACCCGGGGGGTCAACTCGGGAACAGGAGAGGCAATGACTTCTGGCCAATCAGAGTGCTCTCTGTCAGTCATGTAATCCAAGAAAGTGGCTCAAAAAATATGAGTGACCCCGGCTAAGGTATTAAGTTCTGGTGTCATCTCAAGCGCTCGTTCCTTTCTCATTGTCTGGCTATGCAGGTTGTCTGCCATCCGTGGTAGCATTAGCATTCGCTTTAGCGGCTTCAAACGCAAGAATCCCGGTCTGGCGGACGCTCCAGGCTCGTTTGCCAACTTCTACAGTCGGTAAGATTGATTTAGTTTATGTTGAGATTGTGTCAAGGGAACTAGGGCGTCTAATGTCCACTCTAGGTGTGGCTTGGGCAGTCTTCGTTGTCAGAGATGTGTAGGCAGACCCTCTGTACTGTCCGAGTGGAGATCGGGGAACTTGTCCCAGTGGAGCCCGGGGAACTTATCGGCTCAGCTGCTCTACAGGTGCTCAAGTAGACTGTCCAGGCTAATTAGACCAGGCAGTAGTTCATTGATCTTTGCAGAGACATACCCCCTCCTTGCAGGCTGAGGGGGTCCACATCTGCCCCTCAGTGCTCTTCTAGTCACCAGCTTACCACAGTGGCTACCATGGGCCCCAGCGCCCATATGACAGACCGGTTTGCCATCATCCTGAACCTGCTCACTTGCCCTCAAAGCCGGGTTTGTAGAGGGGTAAATCATATCTGTCACAACAGATGCCTGCCTCTCAGGGTTGGGTGCAGTGTGGCAGAACAGGATAGCTCAGGGCCAGGGGTCTGCTCAGCTCACCCTGGAGCACATCAATGTGCTGGAGCTACGAGCTGTGCACCTGGCGCTCAGGCCTTTCCTGCCATACCTGAAGGGGAAGCACATGCTTGTCAGGCCACACCACACCTCAACAGTCTTTCACATAAACCACCAGAAGGGCCCCAAATCCGTACAATTACTGCGGGGGTCCCAGGCTCTTCTGGCATGGGCAACCCCCGCCTGACTAGCCTACATGCAAAGTTTTTACCGGGAGAGAGCAATCAGGTCGCAGACTTCCTCTGTTGTCACAAGCCTCTCCACCTGGGCAGTGGCAGCTTCATACGAGGTGATACACAGAATCTGAGGTCTCTTCGGCAGGTCAGAGGTGGATCCTTTCACCTCGGAGATGTCCCATTGCCCCCTCTGGTTCTCCTTGATGGAAAGGAACAGCCCTCTTAGTCAGGATGCTCTGGCTCATGCGTGGCCAGAGGGGCTTCTCTATGCCTTTCCACGGTTTCCTCTGATCTTGCCAATGCTTCTCATCAGGGCCACAGGCTTCTTCTGGTGGCCCCCTTCTGGCAAGCCAGGGATTGGTTCTCCCTGCTTCACAGACTTTGCTACAAGATGCCCTGGCGCCATTCTGGCAGGAAGGACCTCTTGTCTCAGCTGGGGGGGGGGGTCGGATTTGGCATCTCGACCCCTACCGCCTTCAGCTATGGGTTTGGCCGCTGGAGGGTGCGACCTGCTGTTGACCAATTGCTAAGAGCCTGTCAGGAATACTATCCTTAATGCCAGAGCACCGTCTACACGTCTGCAGTATGAGAACAGGTGGAAGCTTTTTTCGTAGTGGTGTACAGCTCTGAAAGAAGACCCAGTAGACCCAAAATAGAACCAATGCAGAAGCTTGTGAGATAAAACTGAGCGATCAGAGGAGCAACAAACTGACTGGCGGTCATCCAGGATTCATTGAACCACAGTTACATCCATAACTTACTTTTTAATAATGGTCTATTAATACAAAAAAAGCAAGAAACACCCCCCTTACATTCATATACACTTCTGGCGGCCAGTAAGGATGAAATAGTACTGTTAATGACAAATATAAGTAACTCAGTACGGTGAGTATTGGACACTGTGTGCACCGTGAACAAACACAAAATACTATCGAGCTGCATGAAAGTTCTTTATTGTCAGTTATCAAAAGGTTTTCAGAATCAGCTTTATTGGCCAGGTTTGCGTAAACAAACAAGGAATTTGACTCTGGTTAATCTTTGCTCTCAAAGTACAACACTCACTAACATATAAAGAATAAAAACAGAATGACAGTAAGAAATATAAAAAAAATACTGTTAAGTATGCAGTATAACACTACAATATAATTTAATTTTCAAGTCAACTCAGGCTCAGAGTCTGTACATACAAAAATAAATATTTGGTTCATAAATAGAAACATGATAAATAAATAAAATAATGAATTAGTAAGAGAATCAGCATCCATGTTGTTGGGGAGACTGTGGTGCCAGTACTGCTGGGTCCATGTTGGGGGGAGCTGTGGTGCCAGTACTGCTGGGGGGAGCTGTGGTGTCAGTACTGCTGGGGGGAGCTGTGGTGTCAGTACTGCTGGGGGGAGCTGTGGTGTCAGTACTGCTGGGTCCATGTTGGGGGGAGCTGTGGTGTCAGTACTGCTGGGTCCATGTTGGGGGGAGCTGTGGTGTCAGTACTGCTGGGTCCATGTTGGGGGGAGCTGTGGTGTCAGTACTGCTGGGTCCATGTTGGGGGGAGCTGTGGTGCCAGTACTGCTGGGGGGAGCTGTGGTGTCAGTACTGCTGGGGGGAGCTGTGGTGTCAGTACTGCTGGGGGGAGCTGTGGTGTCAGTACTGCTGGGTCCATGTTGGGGGGAGCTGTGGTGTCAGTACTGCTGGGTCCATGTTGGGGGGAGCTGTGGTGTCAGTACTGCTGGGTCCATGTTGGGGGGAGCTGTGGTGTCAGTACTGCTGGGTCCATGTTGGGGGGAGCTGTGGTGCCAGTACTGCTGGGGGGAGCTGTGGTGTCAGTACTGCTGGGGGGAGCTGTGGTGTCAGTACTGCTGGGGGGAGCTGTGGTGTCAGTACTGCTGGGTCCATGTTGGGGGGAGCTGTGGTGCCAGTACTGCTGGGTCCATGTTGGGGGGAGACTGTGGTGCCAGTACTGCTGGGTCCATGTTGGGGGGAGACTGTGGTGCCAGTACTGCTGGGTCCATGTTGGGGGGAGACTGTGGTGCCAGTACTGCTGGGTCCATGTTGGGGGGAGCTGTGGTGCCAGTACTGCTGGGTCCATGTTGGGGGGAGACTGTGGTGTCAGTACTGCTGGGTCCATGTTGGGGGGAGACTGTGGTGTCAGTACTGCTGGGTCCATGTTGGGGGGAGACTGTGGTGTCAGTACTGCTGGGGGGAGCTGTGGTGTCAGTACTGCTGGGGGGAGCTGTGGTGTCAGTACTGCTGGGTCCATGTTGGGGGGAGACTGTGGTGTCAGTACTGCTGGGTCCATGTTGGGGGGAGCTGTGGTGTCAGTACTGCTGGGGGGAGCTGTGGTGTCAGTGCTTCTGCTGTTTCACCATGAAGTTCACCAGCAGGTCCAGCTGATGCAGGTGCCCGTAAGTCACCACCCGGATCATCTCCCAGGATGCACTGCTGCCTCCCTGAAAACACATTACAGTTTTACATTACACGTAGCTGATACTTTGATCCAAAGAGACGTCTAATACGTGATTCAACATGAAGCTACAACTCAGAACAGCAACAAGCCCAGAGAAGTTCATCAGCTTCAAACAAGACAAACTACGAAGAGACACATGCTACTAACTGCAGTCAGTACTGCAGTACTTCTTCTCACAGTGCTACTAACTGCAGTCAGTACTGCAGTACTTCTTCTCACTGTGCTACTAACTGCAGTCAGTACTGCAGTACTTCTTCTCACTGTGCTACTAACTGCAGTCAGTACTGCAGTAATTCTTCTCACTGTGCTACTAACTCCAGTCAGTACTGCAGTACTTCTTCTCACTGTGCTACTAACTGCAGTCAGTACTGCAGTACTTCTTCTCACTGTGCTACTAACTCCAGTCAGTACTGCAGTACTTCTTCTCACTGTGCTACTAACTGCAGTCAGTACTGCAGTACTTGTTCTCACAGTGCTACTAACTGCAGTCAGTACTGCAGTACTTCTTCTCACAGTGCTACTAACTGCAGTCAGTACTGCAGTACTTGTTCTCACAGTGCTACTAACTGCAGTCAGTACTGCAGTACTTCTTCTCACTGTGCTACTAACTCCAGTCAGTACTGCAGTACTTCTTCTCACTGTGCTACTAACTGCAGTCAGTACTGCAGTACTTCTTCTCACAGTGCTACTAACTGCAGTCAGTACTGCAGTACTTCTTCTCACAGTGCTACTAACTCCAGTCAGTACTGCAGTACTTCTTCTCACTGTGCTACTAACTGCAGTCAGTACTGCAGTACTTCTTCTCACTGTGCTACTAACTCCAGTCAGTACTGCAGT
>NC_050193.1:18713054-18823054 GCF_008315115.2 Sander lucioperca
GGTGGACGTCCTGGAGTTCAAGGTTCCTGTGGAGAACAACAAGACTCTGTTTGTGTGGAACATCCAGCCCTCTCACACTGAGGCTCAGATCTACGTGAGTCCTAAAAGTTGACATTGTGCACCAAACTCCATTCAAAAATCAGCACTTTTAAGAGGATCTTGTAACAATTTCAAATATTGCTGTACAATTAATTGCAATTAACAATGTAATTGTCTCTTTCAGTAAAATTAATACTATATAAAAATAATTAATAAAAAAACATTAATTTATTCATTACTTTTTTAAGTAGAGAGAGAAAGTTTTAGAGAAAAAAAGTCATAAAAAACGACATTTTATTTAGTTTTGTTTTAACATCACACTATTTTTGTGCCTACATGCAAACATAGTCAGCATATAGCTGGAAACAAAATAGATGTTTTTCATAATTTCACTTGTTTTCCACATTATTGATGGTTATCTAAAATGTAATTGAATGAAAGCAGCACTAGTCAGAATATGGTGCTATATGTGACTCTGTAGCCTGAACCGTGTCGTGTTGCTCTTCAGGCTGAGTTGTATGCCGTGTTCTCGTCCTTCGGGCCTCTCTACCTGCTGAAGGTGTGTCCCAACGCTCCCCTCAACCCGCCCGGGTTCTATGCCCTCGTTAAGTTCTACTCCGCTGCTCAGGCTGCTCAGGCCCAGCGACAGACTGACGGACGCCCGCTGCTCCACAGCGCTCCTCTCAAGGTACAGCAGGACACACAGGGACAGATTATACACATTATTGTTAAACAGGCTTTTATTGTGAAGGGGAACACTGAAACACATTACTGTATGTTCCAGATGTTTCTGTTAAACAGGCTTTTATTGTGAAGGGGATTTTTTATTTATTTGTGTCTGTCTGCATCTCTGTGTGTGTGTGTGTGTGTGTGTGTGTGTGTGTGTCTGTGTGTGTCTCTGTTCAGGTGAGGCTGAGCTCCAAAAATACTCCTCACTTCCTGGTTGACCGCAGCAGACCGCTGAGCCACGCCTGCTGCCTGGAACTGGCCAATCACTGCCTGGGATTCAACGGCTGGACCTCTGACATCATCACAGTGAGTAACCAAGGGGGTAAGCTTCTCCTCGGACTGCGTGTCCATGTTATCTCCTTACATATACCTACGCTTTCCGTCTCTGCTAGATTGGGAATGATTGAGATTTCTCTTGGCACAGCTACCAGAAGACTTCCAACTTTCAGACAGGTTGCTCACGTCACATCTACGTCGTTTCTCTCAGTAGGAGGCTGCTCAGTAACGCTCAGCGCTCACTGGAAAAGAGACTTCACTGGTCTCCGTCCAGAGACACGGGATCTGTTGGTCCACTCTTATATACTGTCTATGTGAGTAACACGCATTTTGAACGTTAAGTACACTTGTACGATTGGCTGCTCTCTAGGTACGCGTTTTGTTGCATCTTTCATTTCGCCGCTTTCAGTTTCTATGCAATCTATATGATGTTGATTCTGCTGCTGAGCCACAGCGTGAAGTGGAGTGAAAAGCTTTCGGCCAATCAGAGCGCTGCATTTTAACCCTCCGCCCACCTTCCCCTCTTAGCCAAATGATTGGATGATTTGATGATAGTCAAAGTCAATCATCTCTAGTGACAATATTGCAAGTAGTTTACAGCTTCTGCATAAGGACTCTGACTTCCTTCGAGACAACCCTCTCTCGCCCTGCTGCCAACAGTCTTTGTGGGAGTCAGAATGCCCGACCTCACCTCACCTCACCCTCTCTCTTTATCCTGGTTCAGATTCCTCCTTCTGCTATGATGTATGGGCCGTTATCAGTGCACCTGGTCCAGGCCTCACCTTCCCACTGCAACTGGCGTAGATCCATCACTAGACCATTGTTCTCTCTGCCTATCTGGCCACTTCATTTTGATACTGGGTTAATGAATTTCCTGGGCTTCTCTGATCCAGCTGCACCCCCACAAGTCTTATCACTGTCACTCCCAGGCCTTTAGACACACAGAAAGCAAGGTCAAGGTGCTTGAGATTCCAGTTTGTGTCCAACTCTGCGTAGATGTAGAACCGGTACAACTGTTTTCGTCAAACACGTTGCTTTTTTTTGACCTATTTGACATTCTTCACTCTTTTTTGGATGCCTTTTCTGACATTTCTTCCTACGTTTTTGTTGCTTTCTCGAGGTATTTGAGCCTTTTTTCTCTCTACGTTTGAGATTTTGTGAAGTAGGGATGATCTGTATCAGTGTTTAATTTGCCTGAGAACCGATAAAGTTAATGAATTAAATAGTGTCTGACTCTCTGTTCAAGCATTTAAACAAAGTTTAGTGTTGGAGTTTGTAACTTTCCAAAATTTTAATTTTCACTTAAAGATTTTCATTTGTACTCATTTTCATTAATATCTGTTCCAAATATGGGTTATCTGTTTCCTTAACTACTACTAGTCGGTACCGCCTGGGCCTTTAAAGACCAGAGTGGGTCGATCCCTCTTTAGTCACTAAAGAGACAACACCAGTGACTTTAACCATTAGACTCTATTATAGTGGGTCTATAGAGTCTTTAGTGGGACAGCAGGTGACTTCCTGTCTGTCTGTGTGGTCCTCAGCTGAAGGAGCTCCCCACTGAAGAAGAGGAGGAAGAGGAGGAAGAGGAGGAGGGTGGAGGCAGGCGGAGGAGTCTTCGGTTCGGCTGTCTGCTGCAGCTTTCCTTCCCTCATCACGGACAGACGAGCAGAGCAGCAGCCGTGCTGGAGGACAGCTTCACCTGCACAGGTAACACACACTCTTCTCATTACACACACTCCACCTGCACAGGTAACACACACTCTTCTCATTACACACACTCCACCTGCACAGGTAACACACACTCTTCTCATTACACACACTCCACCTGCACAGGTAACACACACTCTTCTCATTACACACACTTCACCTGCACAGGTAACACACACACACACACTCATCTCATTACACACACTTCACCTGCACAGGTAACACACACACACACACTCTTCTCATTACACACACTCCACCTGCACAGGTAACACACACTCTTCTCATTACACACACTCCACCTGCACAGGTAACACACACTCTTCTCATTACACACACTCCACCTGCACAGGTAACACACACTCTTCTCATTACACACACTCCACCTGCACAGGTAACACACACTCTTCTCATTACACACACTCCACCTGCACAGGTAACACACACTCTTCTCATTACACACACTCCACCTGCACAGGTAACACACACACACTCATCTCATTACACACACTTCACCTGCACAGGTAACACACACACACACTCATCTCATTACACACACTCCACCTGCACAGGTAACACACACACACACACACTCATCTCATTACACACACTTCACCTGCACAGGTAACACACACTCATCTCATTACACACACTCCACCTGCACAGGTAACACACACTCATCTCATTACACACACTCACCTGCACAGGTAACACACACTCATCTCATTACACACACTTCACCTGCACAGGTAACACACACTCATCTCATTACACACACTCCACCTGCACAGGTAACACACACTCATCTCATTACACACACTTCACCTGCACAGGTAACACACACTCATCTCATTACACACACTCCACCTGCACAGGTAACACACACACACACTCATCTCATTACACACACTTCACCTGCACAGGTAACACACACTCATCTCATTACACACACTCCACCTGCACAGGTAACACACACTCATCTCATTACACACACTCCACCTGCACAGGTAACACACACTCATCTCATCTCATTACACAACAAATCAACCATCATGCTGTTGTTTTCCCTTTTTCAATGTTTTTGTCCCTTTTTTCGACGTTTGACACACACACACACACACACACACACGGACCCACAACACACACACACACACACACATGGGCCCACAACACACACACACACACACACACACAAACAGACCCACAACACACACAGACCCACAAAACACACACACATTAATAAATGTCAATAAACCTTGCGTACATGAAATTATACCTCATTTTTACCTTTTTAGAAAAGTGTGTGTGTGTGTGTGTGTGTGTGTGTGTGTCTAGGTCCAGATGTTCTGCTTCAAAAACGCTGCAGACTCCAGAGGATGGTCAGAGAGAAAGCTCTGGTCCAGGCCTTTACTGCAGTACTACTCATACTACTAGGTATACTCTCCTACTACTTATACCGCTAGGTATAAATACTCTACTACTCGTTGTCGGTGCATAAACTCCAGTACTCACTGTTACGATCCATTGTAGGCAGAATCGGAGGCTTTTCAGGTATCGGTATCAGATCTGATTCCAGTCCTGTTGAATAGTTTATACTGTATATGTGTTTCTGTAGGTAACGGTAAAGTGATGGTGGAGCTGAAACAGACCTCAGACCAGTTTCTACCAGAGGAGACTGAAGGAGTCCTCCAGGTAAAAAGTCATAGTATAGTATGTCGAAAAAAGTCAACAAGTCATAGTATAGTATGTCGAAATAAATCATAAAAAGTCATAGTATAGTATGTTGAAAAAGTCAAAAAAGTCAGAGTATTTATTTGTTGATTTTCATGTATGAATGAATGTTTGTGTATTAAATCAAGTTATAATTATTATTATTATTATTATTATTATTATTATTATTATTATTGTGTAGTGTAAAGAGATGTTTCCTGTCAGTAAGGATGAACTCTGTGTCTCAGGTGAACGAGGTTTCCTGGAGTGAGATTGCTCCTGATGAAGACGAGGCTGATGATGAAGAGTGGGAACTGACTGTCTCATAGACACCCAGAGGATTCTCTTTGATATCTTCCTATTAATGTTTGATTTATTCAATAAAATGAGTATTATTAATAACGCTGTCAGTTTTCTGTGTTGTACTGCATCAGGAAACACGCAAGAACAACTTATTTCAAAAAGTCATGGTATAGAATATTAAAAAAAGTCATAGTATGGTATTGTCGAAAAGACATAAAAAGTCATAGTCAGGGGTGTGATTCTTCCGGATAAATCCGGAATTCCGGCTTTTCCGACCTGAAAATGAGGTTCTTGTAAATCATGGAAATCCAAAAAAAAAATGTAAAGGGGGGGTGTTGCGGGTTCGCAAGGCACGTTTCTAAATGACCGCTCGCTGTCAACGTTTTGTGTGCCTCTGATTCATGTCTTCATATCACTCCGCAAGTGGTCCATTTATTTGTCACGATGGAACTTCATTCAAAGCAGAGCTCCATGAAAGAGCCTGCAATCGTTGTGGAAGGTTATCTTATGTGTTCTATTTATTTCTTAGCTGAAGTCGACAACGGGACAAAATAAATGTAAAAAGAGACATCGTGGAGTTCCTATTTTCATTTTGACAAGTATAATAAATTCTGTAGTGATGTAGCTACGTGACACCAACACCCGAAGTAAGAAAAAGAAAAAGTAAACCGTGCCCAACGATCTACTCACGTGAACAACTTCAGTTGCCCATGACAAGACGACGAACACGGATGATTCAGGTAGGCAAAGCCAATATTATCTTTCCTTTTTATCTACTTAAACTTAAACAAGTGATCCATTGAACATTATTGCCATTAACATTAATGTAAAACGATTCTGGGCTAGCAAAGTAACGTTAAACCATGCGGTGTGAAGCGCGTGTCCGCGCTATTCTCGGACGTGCACTCTACAATCACTGCTGATAGACGGCTTTTTGTAAACGCTCCGAAACGGACGTAAAAATATCACACTTTCTCTGTAGTCTAGTGTTAGCTAGCTACCGTTAATGTAGGCTACTTTTTAAATGGCATATTTTCCCTCTGGGCTCACCAAAACGGACGTAAAGGCATATTAACCATTCACTGATTGCACGGGATCACTAGTAAACATATTCCACTGGCTCTGCTAGTCTATCGTTCAGGACCAGACCCTGGAGCCTGGTGGTGGGGGAGTCTGCCCTTTCTAACTCCTCCCTGTGTGTCCAGGCCTCTTGGACACCACCTGAGAGAGTTTTCTCCTGTGCAGGACATGCCATAAGTCAGGAGAGGTGTCTTATCTTGCCAGAGAAGGCAAATATGGTCATTTTTTCTGCAAAAGAACTGCTAAAGTTTGAAGTTGGCATACCAACTCAACAACATTTATTTTGTTGTTACTTAGTGTAACTGTTATTTGTTAAATTATTGTAGTTATCTGTGTTAGGTGACTTAGGTTTACTTATTATATATTTAAGTACTTTAAAACGCTAATATATTGTTCAATTTAAATAATTTTCAATTTTAAAAAACTCCATAAAAAAGCCTTTCTTTTATATAATTTTTCAGTTTTTCAAGAATCGGTTTAGGAATCGGTTCGGCATCGGAATCGTAAAAATCCAAACGGTACCCAACGGTTTTAAATTGTCATTGTTGTACTTTTTTCAAACTCTGTCTTCCTGGAAGTAGAATACACAGCATTTCCCATTTAAAATGCTGTTTATGTAAATATTTCACTAGTCGGGATTGAGTCTTTTCTCCTTTCAGACTGTTAGTCACTCACCTCCCAGCACCAACCATTTTGCTTTAACTGTAATGCACAAAGTCCTGTTTCAGCTGACCTTTCTATTTACAACCCTTTGTAAGTGTACACTGTAGATTGAAATGTGTTGTTGCAATGAAATACATTAGGTTTTCCAAAGGAAACTAATAAAATGAACTCAAACTGTCAATTTTGAGCCCAAATTGTATTTCAACTGTATTTTATTAAATATAACAAGGTAATGCAATGTGTAATCAAGTGATGACTGATTAACAGTAATGTAAATGCTAAATGCCCTAATACCTGTTGATACTACAACAATGCAAAGTATAGGCTCTTAACCTTGCAGTTTTGCACATATCATGTAAGACTCAATTTCTCCATTTCTTTGCACAAAACTCTCCAGAAAGTGCCATTTAATGGTTTATTTTTCGCAGTGTCATGGGTTCGGCGTATAGTTTCCTGCTTTTTTGTCCTTTGCCAATCACACCTATGCATAGTAAAGTATGTCGAAAAGTCATAAAAAGTCATAGTATAGTATGTCGAAAAAAGTCATAGTATAGTAAGGGTAAAGTATGTTGAAAAAGTAATTAAAAAGTCAGGGTAAAATATGTTGAAAAAGTAATTAAAAAGTCAGGGTAAAATATGTTGAAAAAGTAATTAAAGAGTCATAGTATGTCAAAAAGTCATAAAAAGTCAGGGTAAAGTATGTTGAAAAGGTAATTGTAAAGTATGTTGAAAGTATTGAAGTATAAAGTCATAGCATGTTGAAAAAGTCATAGTATAGTATGTCGAAAAAAGTCATAAAAAGTCATAGTATAGTATGTCGGAAAAAGTCAACAAAAGTCATAGTATAGTATGTCCCAAAAAATCATAAAAAGTCATATTATAGAATATAAAAAAAATCATAAAAAGTCATAGTATAGTATGTTGAAAAAGTCATAGTATAGTATGTCGAAAAAAGTCATAAAAAGTCATAGTATAGTATGTTGTAAAAAGTCAACAAAAGTCATAGTATAGTATGTCCCAAAAAATCATAAAAAGTCATATTATAGAATATAAAAAAAATCATTAAAAGTCATAGTATAGTATGTCGAAAAAAGTCATAGAAGAGTAAGTCCCAAAAAATCATAAAAAGTCATAGTATAGTATGTCCAAAAAATCATAAAAAGTCATAGTATAGTGTGTTGAAAAAAATCATAAAAAGTTATAGTATAGTGTGTTGAAAAAAATCATAAAAAGTTATAGAATAGTATGTCCCAAAAAATCATAAAAAGTCATATAGAATATAAAATAAATCATAAAAAGTCATAGTATAGTATGTTGTAAAAAGTCAACAAAAGTCGTAGTATAGTATGTCCCAAAAAGTCATATTATAGAATATAAAAAAACTCATAAAAAGTCATAGTATAGTATGTCGAAATAAATCATAAAAAGTCATAATATAGTATGTCGAAAAAAGTCAGAATAGTATGTCCCAAAAAATCATAAAAAGTCATAGTATAGTATGTCCAAAAAATCATAAAAAGTCAGTATAGTGTGTTGAAAAAAATCATAAAAAGTTATAGTATAGTATGTCGAAAAATGTCAACAAAAGTCATAGTATAGTATGTTGAAAAACTTAAAAAAGTCATAGTATAGTATGTCCCAAAAAATCATAAAAGTCATAGTATAGAATATAATAAGTCATAGTATTGTATGTCCAAAAAAGTCCTAGTATAGCATGTCTAAAAAAATCATAAAAAGTCATTGTATAGTATGTCGAAAAGTCATAAAAAGTCATAAAAAAGTCAGGGTAAAGTATGTTGAAAAAGTAATTAAAAAGTCAGGGTAAAATATGTTGAAAAAGTAATTAAAAAGTCATAGTATGTCAAAAAGTCATAAAAAGTCAGGGTAAAGTATGTTGAAAAAGTAATTAAAAAGTCATAGTATGTCAAAAAGTCATAAAAAGTCAGGGTAAAGTATGTTGAAAAAGTAATTAAAAAGTCATAGTATAGTATGTTAAAAAAGTCATAAAAAGTCATAGTATAGAATATAAAAAAAATCATAAAAAATCATAGTATAGAATATAAAAAAAAGTTATAAAAAGTCATAGTATAGTATGTCGAAAAGTCATAAAAAGTCGTAAAAAAGTCAGGGTAAAGTATGTTGAAAAAGTAATTAAAAGGTCATAGTATAGTATGTTGATAAAGTAATTAAAAAGTCATAGTATAGTATGTTAAAAAGTCATAAAAAGTCGTAAAAAAGTCAGGGTAAAATATGTTGAAAAAGTAAGTAAAAAGTCATAGTATAGTATGTCAAAAAGTCGTAAAAAAGTCAGGGTAAAGTATGTTGAAAAAGTCATTAAAAAGTGATAGTATAGTAGATAAGGGTTCTGTCAGCAAAAGTGCCAAACTGAGACATTGCTGCTCTTCCCATTGAGTATGCCCAAGATACAGGCCAGTTGTTTAAGTCTGTTTAAAGGTCCCATGACATGCTGCTCTTTGGATGCTTTTATATAGACCTTAGTGGTCCCCTAATACTGTATCTGAAGTCTCTTTATATAGACCTTAGTGGTCCCCTAATACTGTATCTGAAGTATCTTTTATATAGACCTTAGTGGTCCCCTAATACTGTATCTGAAGTCTCTTTATATAGACCTTAGTGGTCCCCTAATACTGTATCTGAAGTCTCTTTATATAGACCTTAGTGGTCCACTAATACTGTATCTGAAGTCTCTTTTATATAGACCTTAGTGGTCCCACTAATACTGTATCTGAAGTCTCTTTTATATAGACCTTAGTGGTCCCCTAATACTGTATCTGAAGTCTCTTTATATAGACCTTAGTGGTCCCCTAATACTGTATCTGAAGTCTCTTTATATAGACCTTAGTGGTCCCCTAATACTGTATCTGAAGTCTCTTTATTTAGACCTTAGTGGTCCCCTAATACTGTATCTGAAGTCTCTTTATTTAGACCTTAGTGGTCCCCTAATACTGTATCTGAAGTCTCTTTTATATAGACCTTAGTGGTCCCCTAATACTGTATCTGAAGTCTCTTTATATAGACCTTAGTGGTCCCCTAATACTGTATCTGAAGTCTCTTTATATAGACCTTAGTGGTCCACTAATACTGTATCTGAAGTCTCTTTATATAGACCTTAGTGGTCCCCTAATACTGTATCTGAAGTCTCTTTATATAGACCTTAGTGGTCCCCTAATACTGTATCTGAAGTCTCTTTTATATAGACCTTAGTGGTCCCCTAATACTGTATCTGAAGTCTCTTTATATAGACCTTAGTGGTCCCCTAATACTGTATCTGAAGTCTCTTTATATAGACCTTAGTGGTCCCCTAATACTGTATCTGAAGTCTCTTTATATAGACCTTAGTGGTCCACTAATACTGTATCTGAAGTCTCTTTTATATAGACCTTAGTGGTCCCCTAATACTGTATCTGAAGTCTCTTTATATAGACCTTAGTGGTCCCCTAATACTGTATCTGAAGTCTCTTTATATAGACCTTAGTGGTCCCCTAATACTGTATCTGAAGTCTCTTTATATAGACCTTAGTGGTCCCCTAATACTGTATCTGAAGTCTCTTTATATAGACCTTAGTGGTCCCCTAATACTGTATCTGAAGTCTCTTTATATAGACCTTAGTGGTCCACTAATACTGTATCTGAAGTCTCTTTATATAGACCTTAGTGGTCCCCTAATACTGTATCTGAAGTCTCTTTATATAGACCTTAGTGGTCCCCTAATACTGTATCTGAAGTCTCTTTTATATAGACCTTAGTGGTCCCCTAATACTGTATCTGAAGTCTCTTTATATAGACCTTAGTGGTCCCCTAATACTGTATCTGAAGTCTCTTTTATATAGACCTTAGTGGTCCACTAATACTGTATCTGAAGTCTCTTTATATAGACCTTAGTGGTCCACTAATACTGTATCTGAAGTCTCTTTATATAGACCTTAGTGGTCCCCTAATACTGTATCTGAAGTCTCTTTATATAGACCTTAGTGGTCCCCTAATACTGTATCTGAAGTCTCTTTATATAGACCTTAGTGGTCCCCTAATACTGTATCTGAAGTCTCTTTATATAGACCTTAGTGGTCCACTAATACTGTATCTGAAGTCTCTTTATATAGACCTTAGTGGTCCCCTAATACTGTATCTGAAGTCTCTTTTATATAGACCTTAGTGGTCCCCTAATACTGTATCTGAAGTCTCTTTATATAGACCTTAGTGGTCCCCTAATACTGTATCTGAAGTCTCTTTATATAGACCTTAGTGGTCCCCTAATACTGTATCTGAAGTCTCTTTATATAGACCTTAGTGGTCCACTAATACTGTATCTGAAGTCTCTTTATATAGACCTTAGTGGTCCCCTAATACTGTATCTGAAGTCTCTTTATATAGACCTTAGTGGTCCCCTAATACTGTATCTGAAGTCTCTTTATATAGACCTTAGTGGTCCCCTAATACTGTATCTGAAGTCTCTTTATATAGACCTTAGTGGTCCCACTAATACTGTATCTGAAGTCTCTTTTATATAGACCTTAGTGGTCCCCTAATACTGTATCTGAAGTCTCTTTATATAGACCTTAGTGGTCCCCTAATACTGTATCTGAAGTCTCTTTATATAGACCTTAGTGGTCCCCTAATACTGTATCTGAAGTCTCTTTATATAGACCTTAGTGGTCCCCTAATACTGTATCTGAAGTCTCTTTATATAGACCTTAGTGGTCCCCTAATACTGTATCTGAAGTCTCTTTATATAGACCTTAGTGGTCCCCTAATACTGTATCTGAAGTCTCTTTATATAGACCTTAGTGGTCCCCTAATACTGTATCTGAAGTCTCTTTATATAGACCTTAGTGGTCCCCTAATACTGTATCTGAAGTCTCTTTATATAGACCTTAGTGGTCCCCTAATACTGTATCTGAAGTCTCTTTATATAGACCTTAGTGGTCCCCTAATACTGTATCTGAAGTCTCTTTATATAGACCTTAGTGGTCCCCTAATACTGTATCTGAAGTCTCTTTATATAGACCTTAGTGGTCCCCTAATACTGTATCTGAAGTCTCTTTATATAGACCTTAGTGGTCCCCTAATACTGTATCTGAAGTCTCTTTTATATAGACCTTAGTGGTCCCCTAATACTGTATCTGAAGTCTCTTTTATATAGACCTTAGTGGTCCCCTAATACTGTATCTGAAGTCTCTTTATATAGACCTTAGTGGTCCCCTAATACTGTATCTGAAGTCTCTTTATATAGACCTTAGTGGTCCACTAATACTGTATCTGAAGTCTCTTTATATAGACCTTAGTGGTCCCCTAATACTGTATCTGAAGTCTCTTTATATAGACCTTAGTGGTCCCCTAATACTGTATCTGAAGTCTCTTTTATATAGACCTTAGTGGTCCCCTAATACTGTATCTGAAGTCTCTTTATATAGACCTTAGTGGTCCCCTAATACTGTATCTGAAGTCTCTTTATATAGACCTTAGTGGTCCCCTAATACTGTATCTGAAGTCTCTTTATATAGACCTTAGTGGTCCCCTAATACTGTATCTGAAGTCTCTTTATATAGACCTTAGTGGTCCCCTAATACTGTATCTGAAGTCTCTTTTATATAGACCTTAGTGGTCCCCTAATACTGTATCTGAAGTCTCTTTATATAGACCTTAGTGGTCCCCTAATACTGTATCTGAAGTCTCTTTATATAGACCTTAGTGGTCCCCTAATACTGTATCTGAAGTCTCTTTATATAGACCTTAGTGGTCCCCTAATACTGTATCTGAAGTCTCTTTATATAGACCTTAGTGGTCCCCTAATACTGTATCTGAAGTCTCTTTATATAGACCTTAGTGGTCCCCTAATACTGTATCTGAAGTCTCTTTTATATAGACCTTAGTGGTCCCCTAATACTGTATCTGAAGTCTCTTTATATAGACCTTAGTGGTTCCCTAATACTGTATCTGAAGTCTCTTTATATAGACCTTAGTGGTCCCCTAATAGTGTATCTGAAGTCTCTTTATATAGACCTTAGTGGTCCCCTAATACTGTATCTGAAGTCTCTTTATATAGACCTTAGTGGTCCCCTAATACTGTATCTGAAGTCTCTTTATATAGACCTTAGTGGTCCCCTAATACTGTATCTGAAGTCTCTTTATATAGACCTTAGTGGTCCCCTAATACTGTATCTGAAGTCTCTTTATATAGACCTTAGTGGTCCCCTAATACTGTATCTGAAGTCTCTTTATATAGACCTTAGTGGTTCCCTAATACTGTATCTGAAGTCTCTTTATATAGACCTTAGTGGTCCCCTAATACTGTATCTGAAGTCTCTTTATATAGACCTTAGTGGTCCACTAATACTGTATCTGAAGTCTCTTTATATAGACCTTAGTGGTCCCCTAATACTGTATCTGAAGTCTCTTTTATATAGACCTTAGTGGTCCCCTAATACTGTATCTGAAGTCTCTTTTATATAGGTCTTAGTGGTCCCCTAATACTGTATCTGAAGTCTCTTTCCCTAAATTCAGCCTTGGTCCAGAATTACAGCAACTAGAGCCAGTCCCACAATGAGCTTTCCTTAGGATGTACCATTTCTGTGTCTGTAGCTATTGAGGAGGAGAGAGGGGGGGCAAGGTGAAGGGTGTGGTCTTGACCAACTGCCACTTTGCTCATTTGAAAGCTATGATGTCTCTCTCTCATGGGTGGGCAAAGCAGAGAAAGGGGAGTTTATCTTGCTCCTTATTACCTCATAAGGAGCAAGATTCCAGATCAGCCCATCTGAGCTTTCATTTTCTCAAAGGCAGAGCAGGATACCCAGGGCTCGGTTTACACCTATCACCATTTCTAGCCACTGGGGGACCATAGGCAGGCTGGGGGAACGCATATTAATGTTAAAAAACCTCATAAAGTGAAATTTTCATGCCATGGGACCTTTAAGTTTTAGCTCCTAACCTCTCGCTCCAAATACCAGAATCAACCTTGTTGAGCTGCAGCTCCTCTAAGAGACCTGGGTTGACTTAATACCTTGACTCCATCTGATTATTAATTTGAATCAGATATGTTCAGGGGTGTCGGACTGAGGGTGGATCGGGGACCCAAGGCCCTCACGTGAGCAGGCTCAAAAAGATGCTAGAATGAATAGCTGTGGATGTGGGGAGGGGCCCAGAGAGAATGCCTTTCTACAGGGCCCATCATTGTGTGCTTCGCCCCTGGATATGTTGATGCAGAGACACATCTAATACATGCAGGGCAGATGTCCACAGCATAATGCCCAATTAGATATAGTATTTTTAATTTATTTATTTAACCTTTATTTAACAAGGTAACAAATTTGAATTTGCAACTACGACAAGGCATAAAATGTGTAAGACAACATAGTTACACATTAAATACATAAAATATAAACATACAAAATACAATAGTCTACAAAAAAATACAGATCAAATATAAATACAGAGTGTAGTACAGAATCTGTATACAGTGTGTATTAGAGCTGTAATCGGGCCTTAAAAGTTCGGCCCGACAAGGCCCGAGCCCGACAGAATTCGGCCCGAGCCCGACCAATACATTTTGATTGACAGATTTTTAAAAGCCCGAACCTGTTTACAGCCCAACTGTACAAAAGGCCGTCTATCAGCAGTGATTAGAGTGCATGTTGGAAAATAACGCGGACACGCTCTTCACGCCGCGAGCGGGCACACGCACCACTCGGCGGGAAAGGGAGAGAAAGAAAAAAGAGACTGCGCCGCACGCACACAGCTCTTTTGTCTTCCGTCAAGAATGAGTAATTTATACATTCTTTAACATCATTTATTCATGACTAACGGAGGCTATAGGCCACGTGGAAGTTGGAACAAAGAAATAAAATAAGTCCTCCAGAAGCCAGCCTCTGTTTCACCTCCTCAGCATCTATTTTCACGCTAATCGAAACGCTTCACCTGATCGCTCGTTTACTGCGCAACTCGGAGCGCAAGCCCGAGCCCGACCCGAGCCCGTGTAACATGATAGAAATGAAGACCGAACCCGTCGGGTCCCGTCGAGTCCCGTCGGGTTCGGGCAAAGATCTTCAGCTCTAGTGTGTATGATCATCTTGCAACACCAGGGACACCCTTTGACGCTGTATGCAGGTGCTGATGACAGGAAGCTATTATCTGGGTGATGTCACAACTGGCTTCACAGCATTTAGTAGACAAGGGACAGGACTGCATGAAAATGCAGAATATTAAACTACTGTCAAAAATTCATTTCTTACTAGACAATTCAGGGAGAATATGTTTTATTTGTTTTGACAACATGCCTATAATGTATTTTCACAAAGACCAATAACTGACAAACTGATGTTTAAAGATGCTCTATTTTGCATCGGCTGCAAAGGTGTACACGAGGAACAATTCACACATTTAAAAAAAATTCACTTTTTCACATAAAATTCTGACATTTTGCACACCAAATCTACAGTGATCTTCAAATGTAAATTATTTTACATTAACCTCAAAGATTTAGTTTGAAAGCAATTGCAGTATGTGTTGCTACACTACTGGATGCAGTAAAGGACTCAGCCCACATGGGGCGCACGCTCTTACTGGGGGAGCTGGAGGTCACCCTGTGGACTGATTAAGTTTGGCACAAGACTGGACTTATGTCTAAATCTTGAGGTTTTTTCCTGCATGGCAACAGGGATTTCTTAGGAAGAAAAAGAACGGAGGAACTCCCTGCCCTAAAAACAACGTTTACAAAACCAAATATATAAAATCAACAGGGTTAGGAAAAGGAAAGATTTGTATTTCCTGCTGGAGCCTGGATCTATATCTATTGTTGGAGATGGATGGATGGACCTCAGAACAGCCCTCTGCACAATATAGTTCAGGTCCCCCCCGACCACCATGAAGCCCTGCGCGCACACACACACACACATCAAATGTAAAATACAAGTTTGAACATGACACATGCATTGGAAAATAATATTGTATCGTTGAGAGTACATTAATATTTATCGTACAACAAGTAGATCCAACCAGGTAATCTGATTGGACATCTAGACATTTAGAACCTTCTACGTCCTGCTACACCCTGCTCCACCATGAACTACTACGACTACTATTTGTAGTTATTGTAAACTCATGAGATGAACAGTATGACACTCTCCTTCTGATGTAACTATGCCCTGTATTATATTCACTTTGCATCCCAAATATAAGCCATGCAGTTATGTGAACAGCTACTCATTTTGTACAATGCAGCAAACAGGGCTTCAATAACCATTTGTTGTCCGCTGTTGATAAAATATAGCGTCATTTCCCAGAAAACCTTTCAAATCTGCTTAGAGATGTGGACTGCAGACTTGGTGATTTGGACTCGGGTAACCTTTCTGATGACTTACAATTTGACAAAAAAAGTTGTAAGTTAATGACTCGAGACAACTTGATTTGAGGCATGATGACTTGGCTGACTTGCGTGTAATAACAAGTTTGAATGTTCGCTTTCAAATATAAAATAATATAACTTGAATATAACGTTGTCACATTTCTGTCTAACTATCAAGTATGCGATGCGGAAGCGGGAGCAGAACAAATTGTGAGTCACGATTGGACGACTCAAAAAGGTCCTGGTATGTGACTGTCATGATTGGATAACGTGAAATTTAAAAAAAATATAATGATATTCAAACGAATATTAGGCAGCCCTTAAAATTCTGACCTGTTATGGGCATTATCTTTTGTAAATGTGTTTGCTTGTAAACGTTGCTTTCAATTCAGATTCCGAGGCTTTTTCACGCATTTCAAAATGTAACTACACGTCTCTCGGCTGTTGCATCCCCCCCCCCACCGACTAATTTTTCTGGTTCTCCTTCTCCATAAACAACATGACACACAGACACACACACACACACACACACACACACACACACACACACACACACACACACACACACACACACACCAGTGGGTAACAAGTATAAACATCAGACCACTTCCGTAGGCTACGGTGAAAGCTCCTATCTTCCTGTAGAAAGCATACTGTTAGTGTTTAATCCAGAGTCTGACTTTTAATAAAGCCTTTGACTGATACACTGCCCTCTGGTGGACAGAACATATACAACTTAAGTTTGATACTAATATAGGTCTTACTGAAGACATTTAATGGTCAAAATATTATTAATAAATATTCAAATATTAATATTAATAAACAAACAAACTTCGAATATGATTTTTGGGCAAAAGTCAAAGCCCTATTTGGGACTTGACTTGCCTTAACTAAGACTTGACTTCAGGGTTTTTTCCTGCATAGAGAAAGTGTTGGCGCCCCCCAGAGAGGTGTTAGCCAGCGCAAAAGGATTTGATTACATTGAGACAGTTTCTTAACTTGTGAAAACATCTCGTAGTCGCGTTAAATAGTAGTGTAATTACATAATAGTGTTTTGATGCGAGCCGTACGGGAATACGCATGGAAACCACAGTTTTGAGGTCTTTATCTGCACTGACAGCCTGAAGAAGCTCTAGAAGAGGGGGCGTCCCGCTGCGACTCTCTGCTGAGCAGTTCAACTGTATTTCACACCATGAATTAATCCGTGGTTCACATGCATGCTAAACCGTAGGGGCGGCCCGTACACTACTGTATCACTGACATTTCATATTCGACGGTCACATGGTCTCTAAACGGTCCTCTCACGGTGAACGGTCACATGGTCTCTAAACAGTCTACTCACAGTGAACGGTCACATGGTCTCTAAACGGTCCTCTCACGGTGAACGGTCACATGGTCTCTAAACGGTCTACTCACGTGAACGGTCACATGGTCTCTAAACAGTCTACTCACAGTGAACGGTCACATGGTCTCTAAATGGTCCTCTCACAGTGAACGGTCACATGGTCTCTAAACGGTCTACTCACAGTGAACGGTCACATGGTCTCTAAACGGTCCTCTCACGGTGAACGGTCACATGGTCTCTAAACAGTCTACTCACAGTGAACGGTCACATGGTCTCTAAATGGTCCTCTCACGGTGAACGGTCACATGGTCTCTAAACGGTCTACTCACGGTGAACGGTCACATGGTCTCTAAACAGTCTACTCACGGTGAACGGTCACATGGTCTCTAAACGGTCCTCTCACAGTGAACGGTCACATGGTCTCTAAATGGTCCTCTCACGGTGAACGGTCACATGGTCTCTAAACAGTCTACTCACGGTGAACGGTCACATGGTCTCTAAACAGTCTACTCACAGTGAACGGTCACATGGTCTCTAAATGGTCCTCTCACAGTGAACGGTCACATGGTCTCTAAACGGTCTACTCACAGTGAACGGTCACATGGTCTCTAAACAGTCTGCTCACAGTGAACGGTCACATGGTCTCTAAACAGTCCGCTCACGGTGAACGGTCACATGGTCTCTAAACGGTCCTCTCACAGTGAACGGTCACATGGTCTCTAAACGGTCTATTCACAGTGAACGGTCACATGGTCTCTAAACGGTCCTCTCACGGTGAACGGTCACATGGTCTCTAAACGGTCCTCTCACGGTGAACGGTCACATGGTCTCTAAACGGTCCTTTCACGGTGAACGGTCACATGGTCTCTAAACAGTCCGCTCACGGTGAACGGTCACATGGTCTCTAAACGGTCCTCTCACGGTGAACGGTCACATGGTCTCTAAACGGTCCTCTCAGAGTGAACGGTCACATGGTCTCTAAAAGGTCCTCTCACAGTGAACGGTCACATGGTCTCTAAATGGTCCTCTCACGGTGAACAGTCACATGGTCTCTAAACGGTCCTCTCACAGTGAACGGTCACATGGTCTCTAAATGGTCCGCTCACAGTGAAAGGTCACATGGTCTCTAAACAGTCTACTCACGGTGAACGGTCACATGGTCTCACGGTGAACGGTCACATGGTGTCTAAACAGTCCGCTCACGGTGAACGGTCACATGGTCTCTAAACAGTCCGCTCACGGTGAACGGTCACATGGTCTCTAAACAGTCTACTCACGGTGAACGGTCACATGGTCTCTAAAAGGTCCTCTCACAGTGAACGGTCACATGGTCTCTAAACGGTCTACTCACAGTGAACGGTCACATGGTCTCTAAACGGTTCTCTCACAGTGAACGGTCACATGGTCTCACTGTGAACGGTCACATGGTCTCTAAAAAGTCTACTCACAGTGAACTGTCACATGGTCTCTAAACGGTCCTCTCACAGTGAACGGTCACATGGTCTCTAAACGGTCTACTCACAGTGAACGGTCACATGGTCTCTAAACAGTCCTCTCACGGTGAACGGTCACATGGTCTCTAAACGGTCCTCTCACGGTGAACGGTCACATGGTCTCTAAACGGTCCTTTCACGGTAAACGGTCACATGGTCTCTAAACAGTCCGCTCACGGTGAACGGTCACATGGTCTCTAAACGGTCCGCTCACAGTGAACGGTCACATGGTCTCTAAACGGTCCTCTCACAGTGAACGGTCACATGGTCTTTAAACGGTCCTCTCACGGTGAACGGTCACATGGTCTCACGGTGAACGGTCACATGGTCTCTAAACAGTCTACTCACAGTGAACGGTCACATGGTCTCTAAACAGTCTACTCACAGTGAACGGTCACATGGTCTCTAAACAGTCTACTCACGGTGAACGGTCACATGGTCTCTAAAAGGTCCTCTCACAGTGAACGGTCACATGGTCTCTAAACGGTCCGCTCACAGTGAAAGGTCACATGGTCTCTAAACAGTCTACTCACGGTGAACGGTCACATGGTCTCACGGTGAACGGTCACATGGTCTCTAAACAGTCTACTCACAGTGAACGGTCACATGGTCTCTAAACAGTCCGCTCACGGTGAACGGTCACATGGTCTCTAAACGGTCTACTCACAGTGAACGGTCACATGGTCTCTAAACGGTTCTCTCACAGTGAACGGTCACATGGTCTCACTGTGAACGGTCACATGGTCTCTAAAAAGTCTACTCACAGTGAACTGTCACATGGTCTCTAAACGGTCCGCTCACAGTGAACGGTCACATGGTCTCTAAACGGTCTACTCACAGTGAACGGTCACATGGTCTCTAAACAGTCCTCTCACGGTGAACGGTCACATGGTCTCTAAACGGTCCTCTCACGGTGAACGGTCACATGGTCTCTAAACGGTCCTTTCACGGTAAACGGTCACATGGTCTCTAAACAGTCCGCTCACGGTGAACGGTCACATGGTCTCTAAACGGTCCGCTCACAGTGAACGGTCACATGGTCTCTAAACGGTCCTCTCACAGTGAACGGTCACATGGTCTTTAAACGGTCCTCTCACGGTGAACGGTCACATGGTCTCACGGTGAACGGTCACATGGTCTCTAAACAGTCTACTCACAGTGAACGGTCACATGGTCTCTAAACAGTCTACTCACAGTGAACGGTCACATGGTCTCTAAACAGTCTACTCACGGTGAACGGTCACATGGTCTCTAAAAGGTCCTCTCACAGTGAACGGTCACATGGTCTCTAAACGGTCCGCTCACAGTGAAAGGTCACATGGTCTCTAAACAGTCTACTCACGGTGAACGGTCACATGGTCTCACGGTGAACGGTCACATGGTCTCTAAACAGTCTACTCACAGTGAACGGTCACATGGTCTCTAAACAGTCCGCTCACGGTGAACGGTCACATGGTCTCTAAACAGTCTACTCACGGTGAACGGTCACATGGTCTCTAAAAGGTCCTCTCACAGTGAACGGTCACATGGTCTCTAAACGGTCCGCTCACAGTGAAAGGTCACATGGTCTCTAAACAGTCTACTCACGGTGAACGGTCGCATGGTCTCACGGTGAACGGTCACATGGTCTCTAAACAGTCTACTCACAGTGAACGGTCACATGGTCTCTAAACGGTCCTCTCACGGTGAACGGTCACATGGTCTCTAAACGGTCCTTTCACGGTAAACGGTCACATGGTCTCTAAACAGTCCGCTCACGGTGAACGGTCACATGGTCTCTAAACGGTCCGCTCACAGTGAACGGTCACATGGTCTCTAAACGGTCCTCTCACAGTGAACGGTCACATGGTCTTTAAACGGTCCTCTCACGGTGAACAGTCACATGGTCTCACGGTGAACGGTCACATGGTCTCTAAACAGTCTACTCACAGTGAACGGTCACATGGTCTCTAAACAGTCTACTCACAGTGAACGGTCACATGGTCTCTAAACGGTCTACTCACGGTGAACGGTCACATGGTCTCTAAATGGTCCTCTCACAGTGAACGGTCACATGGTCTCTAAACGGTCCTCTCACAGTGAACGGTCACATGGTCTCTAAACGGTCTACTCACAGTGAACGGTCACATGGTCTCTAAATGGTCCTCTCACGGTGAACGGTCACATGGTCTCTAAACGGTCTACTCACGGTGAACGGTCACATGGTCTCTAAACAGTCTACTCACGGTGAACGGTCACATGGTCTCTAAACGGTCTACTCACGGTGAACGGTCACATGGTCTCTAAACAGTCTACTCACAGTGAACGGTCACATGGTCTCTAAATGGTCCTCTCACAGTGAACGGTCACATGGTCTCTAAACGGTCTACTCACAGTGAACGGTCACATGGTCTCTAAACGGTCCTCTCACGGTGAACGGTCACATGGTCTCTAAACAGTCTACTCACAGTGAACGGTCACATGGTCTCTAAATGGTCCTCTCACGGTGAACGGTCACATGGTCTCTAAACGGTCCTCTCACGGTGAACGGTCACATGGTCTCTAAACGGTCCTCTCACGGTGAACGGTCACATGGTCTCTAAACGGTCTACTCACAGTGAACGGTCACATGGTCTCTAAACAGTCTGCTCACAGTGAACGGTCACATGGTCTCTAAACAGTCCGCTCACGGTGAACGGTCACATGGTCTCTAAACGGTCCTCTCACAGTGAACGGTCACATGGTCTCTAAACGGTCTATTCACAGTGAACGGTCACATGGTCTCTAAACGGTCCTCTCACGGTGAACGGTCACATGGTCTCTAAACGGTCCTCTCACGGTGAACGGTCACATGGTCTCTAAACGGTCCTTTCACGGTGAACGGTCACATGGTCTCTAAACAGTCCGCTCACGGTGAACGGTCACATGGTCTCTAAATGGTCCTCTCACGGTGAACGGTCACATGGTCTCTAAACGGTCCTCTCAGAGTGAACGGTCACATGGTCTCTAAAAGGTCCTCTCACAGTGAACGGTCACATGGTCTCTAAACGGTCCTCTCACAGTGAACGGTCACATGGTCTCTAAACGGTCCTCTCACAGTGAACGGTCACATGGTCTCTAAACGGTCCTCTCACGGTGAACAGTCACATGGTCTCTAAACGGTCCTCTCACAGTGAACGGTCACATGGTCTCTAAACGGTCCTCTCACAGTGAACGGTCACATGGTCTCTAAATGGTCCTCTCACGGTGAACAGTCACATGGTCTCTAAACGGTCCTCTCACAGTGAACGGTCACATGGTCTCTAAATGGTCCGCTCACAGTGAAAGGTCACATGGTCTCTAAACAGTCTACTCACGGTGAACGGTCACATGGTCTCACGGTGAACGGTCACATGGTGTCTAAACAGTCCGCTCACGGTGAACGGTCACATGGTCTCTAAACAGTCCGCTCACGGTGAACGGTCACATGGTCTCTAAACAGTCTACTCACGGTGAACGGTCACATGGTTTCTAAAAGGTCCTCTCACAGTGAACGGTCACATGGTCTCTAAACGGTCTACTCACAGTGAACGGTCACATGGTCTCTAAACGGTTCTCTCACAGTGAACGGTCACATGGTCTCACTGTGAACGGTCACATGGTCTCTAAAAAGTCTACTCACAGTGAACTGTCACATGGTCTCTAAACGGTCCTCTCACAGTGAACGGTCACATGGTCTCTAAACGGTCTACTCACAGTGAACGGTCACATGGTCTCTAAACAGTCCTCTCACGGTGAACGGTCACATGGTCTCTAAACGGTCCTCTCACGGTGAACGGTCACATGGTCTCTAAACGGTCCTTTCACGGTAAACGGTCACATGGTCTCTAAACAGTCCGCTCACGGTGAACGGTCACATGGTCTCTAAACGGTCCGCTCACAGTGAACGGTCACATGGTCTCTAAACGGTCCTCTCACAGTGAACGGTCACATGGTCTTTAAACGGTCCTCTCACGGTGAACGGTCACATGGTCTCACGGTGAACGGTCACATGGTCTCTAAACAGTCTACTCACAGTGAACGGTCACATGGTCTCTAAACAGTCTACTCACAGTGAACGGTCACATGGTCTCTAAACAGTCTACTCACGGTGAACGGTCACATGGTCTCTAAAGGTCCTCTCACAGTGAACGGTCACATGGTCTCTAAACGGTCCGCTCACAGTGAAAGGTCACATGGTCTCTAAACAGTCTACTCACGGTGAACGGTCACATGGTCTCACGGTGAACGGTCACATGGTCTCTAAACAGTCTACTCACAGTGAACGGTCACATGGTCTCTAAACAGTCCGCTCACGGTGAACGGTCACATGGTCTCTAAACAGTCTACTCACGGTGAACGGTCACATGGTCTCTAAAAGGTCCTCTCACAGTGAACGGTCACATGGTCTCTAAACGGTCCGCTCACAGTGAACGGTCACATGGTCTCTAAACAGTCTACTCACGGTGAACGGTCGCATGGTCTCACGGTGAACGGTCACATGGTCTCTAAACAGTCTACTCACAGTGAACGGTCACATGGTCTCTAAACGGTCCTCTCACGGTGAACGGTCACATGGTCTCTAAACGGTCTTTCACGGTAAACGGTCACATGGTCTCTAAACAGTCCGCTCACGGTGAACGGTCACATGGTCTCTAAACGGTCCGCTCACAGTGAACGGTCACATGGTCTCTAAACGGTCCGCTCACAGTGAACGGTCACATGGTCTCTAAACGGTCCTCTCACAGTGAACGGTCACATGGTCTTTAAACGGTCCTCTCACGGTGAACAGTCACATGGTCTCACGGTGAACGGTCACATGGTCTCTAAACGGTCCTTTCACGGTGAACGGTCACATGGTCTCTAAACAGTCCGCTCACGGTGAACGGTCACATGGTCTCTAAACGGTCCGCTCACAGTGAACGGTCACATGGTCTCTAAACGTCCTCTCACAGTGAACGGTCACATGGTCTCTAAACAGTCTACTCACAGTGAACGGTCACATGGTCTCTAAACAGTCTACTCACAGTGAACGGTCACATGGTCTCTAAACGGTCTACTCACAGTGAACGGTCACATGGTCTCTAAATGGTCCTCTCACAGTGAACGGTCACATGGTCTCTAAACGGTCTACTCACAGTGAACGGTCACATGGTCTCTAAACGGTCCTCTCACGGTGAACGGTCACATGGTCTCTAAACAGTCTACTCACAGTGAACGGTCACATGGTCTCTAAATGGTCCTCTCACGGTGAACGGTCACATGGTCTCTAAACGGTCTACTCACGGTGAACGGTCACATGGTCTCTAAACAGTCTACTCACGGTGAACGGTCACATGGTCTCTAAACGGTCTACTCACGGTGAACGGTCACATGGTCTCTAAACAGTCTACTCACAGTGAACGGTCACATGGTCTCTAAATGGTCCTCTCACAGTGAACGGTCACATGGTCTCTAAACGGTCTACTCACAGTGAACGGTCACATGGTCTCTAAACGGTCCTCTCACGGTGAACGGTCACATGGTCTCTAAACAGTCTACTCACAGTGAACGGTCACATGGTCTCTAAATGGTCCTCTCACGGTGAACGGTCACATGGTCTCTAAACGGTCCTCTCACGGTGAACGGTCACATGGTCTCTAAACGGTCCTCTCACAGTGAACGGTCACATGGTCTCTAAACGGTCTACTCACAGTGAACGGTCACATGGTCTCTAAACAGTCTGCTCACAGTGAACGGTCACATGGTCTCTAAACAGTCCGCTCACGGTGAACGGTCACATGGTCTCTAAACAGTCCGCTCACGGTGAACGGTCACATGGTCTCTAAACGGTCCTCTCACAGTGAACGGTCACATGGTCTCTAAACGGTCTATTCACAGTGAACGGTCACATGGTCTCTAAACGGTCCTCTCACGGTGAACGGTCACATGGTCTCTAAACGGTCCTCTCACGGTGAACGGTCACATGGTCTCTAAACGGTCCTTTCACGGTGAACGGTCACATGGTCTCTAAACAGTCCGCTCACGGTGAACGGTCACATGGTCTCTAAATGGTCCTCTCACGGTGAACGGTCACATGGTCTCTAAACAGTCTACTCACGGTGAACGGTCACATGGTCTCACGGTGAACGGTCACATGGTCTCTAAACAGTCCGCTCACGGTGAACGGTCACATGGTCTCTAAACGGTCCGCTCACAGTGAAAGGTCACATGGTCTCTAAACAGTCTACTCACGGTGAACGGTCACATGGTCTCACGGTGAACGGTCACATGGTCTCTAAACAGTCTACTCACAGTGAACGGTCACATGGTCTCTAAATAGTCCGCTCACGGTGAACGGTCACATGGTCTCTAAACAGTCTACTCACGGTGAACGGTCACATGGTCTCTAAAAGGTCCTCTCACAGTGAACGGTCACATGGTCTCTAAACGGTCCGCTCACAGTGAAAGGTCACATGGTCTCTAAACAGTCTACTCACGGTGAACGGTCGCATGGTCTCACGGTGAACGGTCACATGGTCTCTAAACAGTCTACTCACAGTGAACGGTCACATGGTCTCTAAACGGTCCTCTCACGGTGAACGGTCACATGGTCTCTAAACGGTCCTTTCACGGTAAACGGTCACATGGTCTCTAAACAGTCCGCTCACGGTGAACGGTCACATGGTCTCTAAAAGGTCCGCTCACAGTGAACGGTCACATGGTCTCTAAACGGTCCTCTCACAGTGAACGGTCACATGGTCTTTAAACGGTCCTCTCACGGTGAACAGTCACATGGTCTCACGGTGAACGGTCACATGGTCTCTAAACAGTCTACTCACAGTGAACGGTCACATGGTCTCTAAACAGTCTACTCACAGTGAACGGTCACATGGTCTCTAAACGGTCCTCTCACAGTGAACGGTCACATGGTCTCTAAACAGTCCGCTCACGGTGAACGGTCACATGGTCTCTAAAAGGTCCTCTCACAGTGAAAGGTCACATGGTCTCTAAACAGTCTACTCAAGGTGAACGGTCACATGGTCTCACGGTGAACGGTCACATGGTCTCTAAACAGTCTACTCACAGTGAACGGTCACATGGTCTCTAAACAGTCCGCTCACGGTGAACGGTCACATGGTCTCTAAAAGGTCCTCTCACAGTGAACGGTCACATGGTCTCTAAACGGTCCGCTCACAGTGAAAGGTCACATGGTCTCTAAACAGTCTACTCACGGTGAACGGTCACATGGTCTCTAAACGGTCCTCTCACAGTGAACGGTCACATGGTCTCTAAACGGTCCTCTCACGGTGAACGGTCACATGGTCTCACGGTGAACGGTCACATGGTCTCTAAACGGTCTACTCACAGTGAACGGTCACATGGTCTCTAAACGGTCCTCTCACAGTGAACGGTCACATGGTCTCTAAACGGTCCTCTCACGGTGAACGGTCACATGGTCTCACGGTGAACGGTCACATGGTCTCTAAACGGTCTACTCACAGTGAACGGTCACATGGTCTCTAAACAGTCTACTCACAGTGAACGGTCACATGGTCTCTAAACGGTCCTCTCACGGTGAACGGTCACATGGTCTCACGGTGAACGGTCACATGGTCTCTAAACAGTCCGCTCACGGTGAACGGTCACATGGTCTCTAAACAGTCCGCTCACGGTGAACGGTCACATGGTCTCTAAACAGTCCGCTCACGGTGAACGGTCACATTGTCTATAAACAGTCCGCTCACGGTGAACGGTCACATGGTCTCTAAACAGTCTACTCACGGTGAACGGTCACATGGTCTCTAAACGGTCCTCTCACAGTGAACGGTCACATGGTCTCTAAACGGTCCTCTCACAGTGAACGGTCACATGGTCTCTAAACGGTCCTCTCACAGTGAACGGTCACATGGTCTCTAAACAGTCCGCTCACGGTGAACGGTCACATGGTCTCTAAACTGTCTACTCACAGTGAACGGTCACATGGTCTGTAAACGGTCTACTCACAGTGAACGGTCACATGGTCTCTAACCGGTCCTCTCACGGTGAACGGTCACATGGTCTCTAAACAGTCCGCTCACGGTGAACGGTCACATGGTCTGTAAACGGTCTACTCACAGTGAACGGTCACATGGTCTCTAAACGGTTCTCTCACAGTGAACGGTCACATGGTCTCACTGTGAACAGTCACATGGTCTCTAAAAAGTCTACTCACAGTGAACGGTCACATGGTCTCTAAACAGTCCTCTCACGGTGAACGGTCACATGGTCTCTAAACGGTCCTCTCACGGTGAACGGTCACATGGTCTCTAAACGGTCCTTTCACAGTGAACGGTCACATGGTCTCTAAACAGTCTACTCACAGTGAACGGTCACATGGTCTCACGGTGAACGGTCACATGGTCTCTAAACAGTCTACTCACAGTGAACGGTCACATGGTCTCTAAACAGTCCTCTCACGGTGAACGGTCACATGGTCTCACAGTGAACGGTCACATGGTCTCTAAACAGTCCGCTCACGGTGAACGGTCACATGGTCTCTAAACAGTCCGCTCACGGTGAACGGTCACATGGTCTATAAACAGTCCGCTCACGGTGAACGGTCACATGGTCTCACGGTGAACGGTCACATGGTCTCTAAACGGTCCTCTCACAGTGAACGGTCACATGGTCTCTAAACGGTCCTCTCACAGTGAACGGTCACATGGTCTCACGTTGAACGGTCACATGGTCTCTAAACAGTCTACTCACAGTGAACGGTCACATGGTCTCTAAACAGTCCGCTCACGGTGAACGGTCACATGGTCTCTAAACAGTCTACTCACGGTGAACGGTCACATGGTCTCTAAAAGGTCCTCTCACAGTGAACGGTCACATGGTCTCTAAACGGTCCTCTCACAGTGAACGGTCACATGGTCTCTAAACAGTCCGCTCACGGTGAACGGTCACATGGTCTCTAAACAGTCTACTCACAGTGAACGGTCACATGGTCTCTAAACGGTCCTCTCACAGTGAACGGTCACATGGTCTCTAAACGGTCCTCTCACGTGAACGGTCACATGGTCTCACGGTGAACGGTCGCATGGTCTCTAAACAGTCTACTCACAGTGAACGGTCACATGGTCTCTAAACAGTCCGCTCACGGTGAACGGTCACATGGTCTCTAAACAGTCTACTCACGGTGAACGGTCACATGGTCTCACGGTGAACGGTCACATGGTCTCTAAACAGTCTACTCACAGTGAACGGTCACATGGTCTCTAAACGGTCCTCTCACGGTGAACGGTCACATGGTCTCTAAACAGTCTACTCACAGTGAACGGTCACATGGTCTCTAAACGGTCCTCTCACGGTGAACGGTCACATGGTCTCACGGTGAACGGTCACATGGTCTCTAAACAGTCCGCTCACGGTGAACGGTCACATGGTCTATAAACAGTCCGCTCACGGTGAACGGTCACATGGTCTCTAAACGGTCCTCTCACAGTGAACGGTCACATGGTGTCTAAACGGTCCTCTCACAGTGAACGGTCACATGGTCTCACGTTGAACGGTCACA
Source organism: Sander lucioperca (assembly GCF_008315115.2). Classification (NCBI taxonomy): domain Eukaryota; kingdom Metazoa; phylum Chordata; class Actinopteri; order Perciformes; family Percidae; genus Sander; species Sander lucioperca. The sequence continues at coordinate 18,741,293 of NC_050193.1, forward strand.
TGGTCTCTAAACAGTCTACTCACAGTGAACGGTCACATGGTCTCTAAACAGTCCGCTCACGGTGAACGGTCACATGGTCTCTAAACAGTCCGCTCACGGTGAACGGTCACATGGTCTCTAAACAGTCTACTCACGGTGAACGGTCACATGGTCTCTAAAAGGTCCTCTCACAGTGAACGGTCACATGGTCTCTAAACGGTCCTCTCACAGTGAACGGTCACATGGTCTCTAAACGGTCCTCTCACGGTGAACGGTCACATGGTCTCACGGTGAACGGTCGCATGGTCTCTAAACAGTCTACTCACAGTGAACGGTCACATGGTCTCTAAACAGTCCGCTCACGGTGAACGGTCACATGGTCTCTAAACAGTCCGCTCACGGTGAACGGTCACATGGTCTCTAAACAGTCTACTCACGGTGAACGGTCACATGGTCTCTAAAAGGTCCTCTCACAGTGAACGGTCACATGGTCTCTAAACGGTCCTCTCACAGTGAACGGTCACATGGTCTCTAAACGGTCCACTCACAGTGAAAGGTCACATGGTCTCTAAACAGTCTACTCACGGTGAACGGTCACATGGTCTCACGGTGAACGGTCACATGGTCTCTAAACAGTCTACTCACAGTGAACGGTCACATGGTCTCTAAACGGTCCGCTCACGGTGAACGGTCACATGGTCTCACGGTGAACGGTCACATGGTCTCTAAACAGTCCGCTCACGGTGAACGGTCACATGGTCTCTAAACAGTCCGCTCACGGTGAACGGTCACATGGTCTCTAAACGGTCCTCTCACAGTGAACGGTCACATGGTCTCTAAACAGTCTACTCACGGTGAACGGTCACATGGTCTCACGGTGAACGGTCACATGGTCTCTAAACAGTCTACTCACAGTGAACGGTCACATGGTCTCTAAACGGTCCTCTCACAGTGAACGGTCACATGGTCTCTAAACGGTCCTCTCACGGTGAACGGTCACATGGTCTCACGGTGAACGGTCACATGGTCTCTAAACAGTCCGCTCACGGTGAACGGTCACATGGTCTCTAAACAGTCCGCTCACGGTGAACGGTCACATGGTCTCTAAACGGTCCTCTCACAGTGAACGGTCACATGGTGTCTAAACGGTCCTCTCACAGTGAACGGTCACATGGTCTCACGTTGAACGGTCACATGGTCTCTAAACAGTCTACTCACAGTGAACGGTCACATGGTCTCTAAACAGTCCGCTCACGGTGAACGGTCACATGGTCTCTAAACAGTCCGCTCACGGTGAACGGTCACATGGTCTCTAAACAGTCTACTCACGGTGAACGGTCACATGGTCTCTAAAAGGTCCTCTCACAGTGAACGGTCACATGGTCTCTAAACGGTCCTCTCACAGTGAACGGTCACATGGTCTCTAAACGGTCTATTCACAGTGAACGGTCGCATGGTCTCTAAACAGTCCTCTCACGGTGAACGGTTACATGGTCTCTAAACAGTCTACTCACAGTGAACGGTCACATGGTCTCTAAACGGTCCTCTCACAGTGAACGGTCACATGGTCTCTAAACGGTCCTCTCACGGTGAACGGTCACATGGTCTCACGGTGAACGGTCGCATGGTCTCTAAACAGTCTACTCACAGTGAACGGTCACATGGTCTCTAAACAGTCCGCTCACGGTGAACGGTCACATGGTCTCTAAACAGTCCGCTCACGGTGAACGGTCACATGGTCTCTAAACAGTCTACTCACGGTGAACGGTCACATGGTCTCTAAAAGGTCCTCTCACAGTGAACGGTCACATGGTCTCTAAACGGTCCTCTCACAGTGAACGGTCACATGGTCTCTAAACGGTCCACTCACAGTGAAAGGTCACATGGTCTCTAAACAGTCTACTCACGGTGAACGGTCACATGGTCTCACGGTGAACGGTCACATGGTCTCTAAACAGTCTACTCACAGTGCACGGTCACATGGTCTCTAAACGGTCCGCTCACGGTGAACGGTCACATGGTCTCACGGTGAACGGTCACATGGTCTCTAAACAGTCCGCTCACGGTGAACGGTCACATGGTCTCTAAACAGTCCTCTCACGGTGAACGGTCACATGGTCTCTAAACGGTCCTCTCACAGTGAAAGGTCACATGGTCTCTAAACAGTCTACTCACGGTGAACGGTCACATGGTCTCACGGTGAACGGTCACATGGTCTCTAAACAGTCTACTCACAGTGAACGGTCACATGGTCTCTAAACGGTCCTCTCACAGTGAACGGTCACATGGTCTCTAAACGGTCCTCTCACGGTGAACGGTCACATGGTCTCACGGTGAACGGTCACATGGTCTCTAAACAGTCCGCTCACAGTGAACGGTCACATGGTCTCTAAACAGTCCGCTCACGGTGAACGGTCACATGGTCTCTAAACAGTCCGCTCACGGTGAACGGTCACATGGTCTCTAAACGGTCCTCTCACAGTGATCGGTCACATGGTCTCACTGTGAACGGTCACATGGTCTCTAAAAAGTCTACTCACAGTGAACGGTCACATGGTCTCTAAACGGTCCTCTCACAGTGAACGGTCACATGGTCTCTAAACGGTCTACTCACAGTGAACGGTCACATGGTCTCTAAACAGTCCGCTCACGGTGAACGGTCACATGGTCTCTAAACAGTCTACTCACAGTGAACGGTCACATGGTCTCTAAACAGTCCGCTCACAGTGAACGGTCACATGGTCTCTAAACAGTCCGCTCACGGTGAAAGGTCACATGGTCTCTAAACAGTCCGCTCACGGTGAACGGTCACATGGTCTCTAAACGGTCTACTCACAGTGAACGGTCACATGGTCTCTAAACAGTCTACTCACAGTGAACGGTCACATGGTCTCTAAACGGTCCTCTCACAGTGAACGGTCACATGGTCTCTAAACGGTCCTCTCACGGTGAACGGTCACATGGTCTCACGGTGAACGGTCGCATGGTCTCTAAACAGTCTACTCACAGTGAACGGTCACATGGTCTCTAAACAGTCCGCTCACGGTGAACGGTCACATGGTCTCTAAACAGTCCGCTCACGGTGAACGGTCACATGGTCTCTAAACGGTCCTCTCACGGTGAACGGTCACATGGTCTCACGGTGAACGGTCACATGGTCTCTAAACAGTCCGCTCACGGTGAACGGTCACATGGTCTCTAAACGGTCCTCTCACAGTGAAAGGTCACATGGTCTCTAAACAGTCTACTCACGATGAACGGTCACATGGTCTCTAAACAGTCTACTCACAGTGCACGGTCACATGGTCTCTAAACGGTCCTCTCACGGTGAACGGTCACATGGTCTCACGGTGAACGGTCACATGGTCTCTAAACAGTCCGCTCACAGTGAACGGTCACATGGTCTCTAAACAGTCCGCTCACGGTGAAAGGTCACATGGTCTCTAAACAGTCCGCTCACGGTGAACGGTCACATGGTCTCTAAACGGTCTACTCACAGTGAACGGTCACATGGTCTCTAAACGGTCCTCTCACAGTGAACGGTCACATGGTCTCACTGTGAACGGTCACATGGTCTCTAAAAAGTCTACTCACAGTGAACGGTCACATGGTCTCTAAACGGTCCTCTCACAGTGAACGGTCACATGGTCTCTAAACGGTCTACTCACAGTGAACGGTCACATGGTCTCTAAACAGTCCGCTCACAGTGAACGGTCACATGGTCTCTAAACAGTCCGCTCACGGTGAAAGGTCACATGGTCTCTAAACAGTCCGCTCACGGTGAACGGTCACATGGTCTCTAAACGGTCTACTCACAGTGAACGGTCACATGGTCTCTAAACGGTCCTCTCACAGTGAACGGTCACATGGTCTCACTGTGAACGGTCACATGGTCTCTAAAAAGTCTACTCACAGTGAACGGTCACATGGTCTCTAAACGGTCCTCTCACAGTGAGCGGTCACATGGTCTCTAAACGGTCCTCTCACGGTGAACGGTCACATGGTCTCACGGTGAACGGTCACATGGTCTCTAAACAGTCTACTCACAGTGAACGGTCACATGGTCTCTAAACAGTCCGCTCACGGTGAACGGTCACATGGTCTCTAAACAGTCCGCTCACGGTGAACGGTCACATGGTCTCTAAACGGTCCTCTCACGGTGAACGGTCACATGGTCTCACGGTGAACGGTCACATGGTCTCTAAACAGTCCGCTCACGGTGAACGGTCACATGGTCTCTAAACAGTCCGCTCACGGTGAACGGTCACATGGTCTCTAAACGGTCCTCTCACAGTGAAAGGTCACATGGTCTCTAAACAGTCTACTCACGGTGAACGGTCACATGGTCTCACGGTGAACGGTCACATGGTCTCTAAACAGTCTACTCACAGTGAACGGTCACATGGTCTCTAAACAGTCCGCTCACGGTGAACGGTCACATGGTCTCTAAACAGTCCGCTCACGGTGAACGGTCACATGGTGTCACGGTGAACGGTCACATGGTCTCTAAACGGTCTGCTCACAGTGAAAGGTCACATGGTCTCTAAACAGTCCGCTCACGGTGAACGGTCACATGGTCTCTAAACAGTCCGCTCACGGTGAACGGTCACATGGTCTCTAAACAGTCTACTCACAGTGAACGGTCACATGGTCTCTAAACAGTCCGCTCACGGTGAACGGTCACATGGTCTCTAAACAGTCCGCTCACGGTGAACGGTCACATGGTCCTTAAACGGTCTACTCACAGTGAACGGTCACATGGTCTCTAAACGGTCCTCTCACAGTGATCGGTCACATGGTCTCACTGTGAACGGTCACATGGTCTCTAAAAAGGTCTACTCACAGTGAACGGTCACATGGTCTCTAAACGGTCTACTCACAGTGAACGGTCACATGGTCTCTAAACAGTCCGCTCACGGTGAACGGTCACATGGTCTCTAAACGGTACTCTCACAGTGAACGGTCACATGGTCTCTAAACAGTCCTCTCACGGTGAACGGTCCTCTCACGGTGAACGGTCACATGGTCTCTAAACGGTCCTTTCACGGTGAACGGTCACATGGTCTCTAAACAGTCTACTCACAGTGAACGGTCACATGGTCTCTAAACAGTCCGCTCACGGTGAACGGTCACATGGTCTCTAAACAGTCCGCTCACGGTGAACGGTCACATGGTCTCTAAACGGTCCTCTCACAGTGAAAGGTCACATGGTCTCTAAACAGTCTACTCACGGTGAACGGTCACATGGTCTCACGGTGAACGGTCACATGGTCTCTAAACAGTCTACTCACAGTGAACGGTCACATGGTCTCTAAACAGTCCGCTCACGGTGAACGGTCACATGGTCTCTAAACAGTCCGCTCACGGTGAACGGTCACATGGTCTCACGGTGAACGGTCACATGGTCTCTAAACGGTCTGCTCACAGTGAAAGGTCACATGGTCTCTAAACAGTCCGCTCACGGTGAACGGTCACATGGTCTCTAAACAGTCCGCTCACGGTGAACGGTCACATGGTCTCTAAACAGTCTACTCACAGTGAACGGTCACATGGTCTCTAAACAGTCCGCTCACGGTGAACGGTCACATGGTCTCTAAACAGTCCGCTCACGGTGAACGGTCACATGGTCCTTAAACGGTCTACTCACAGTGAACGGTCACATGGTCTCTAAACGGTCCTCTCACAGTGAACGGTCACATGGTCTCACTGTGAACGGTCACATGGTCTCTAAAAAGGTCTACTCACAGTGAACGGTCACATGGTCTCTAAACGGTCTACTCACAGTGAACGGTCACATGGTCTCTAAACAGTCCTCTCACGGTGAACGGTCACATGGTCTCTAAACGGTACTCTCACAGTGAACGGTCACATGGTCTCTAAACAGTCCTCTCACGGTGAACGGTCCTCTCACGGTGAACGGTCACATGGTCTCTAAACGGTCCTTTCACGGTGAACGGTCACATGGTCTCTAAACAGTCTACTCACAGTGAACGGTCACATGGTCTCTAAACAGTCCGCTCACGGTGAAAGGTCACATGGTCTCTAAACAGTCCGCTCACGGTGAACGGTCACATGGTCTCTAAACGGTCCTCTCACAGTGAACGGTCACATGGTCTCTAAACGGTCCTCTCACAGTGAACGGTCACATGGTCTCACTGTGAACAGTCACATGGTCTCTAAAAAGTCTACTCACAGTGAACGGTCACATGGTCTCTAAACGGTCCTCTCACAGTGAACGGTCACATGGTCTCTAAGCGGTCTACTCACAGTGAACGGTCACATGGTCTCTAAACAGTCCTCTCACGGTGAACGGTCACATGGTCTCTAAACGGTCCTCTCACGGTGAACGGTCACATGGTCTCTAAACGGTCCTTTCACGGTGAACGGTCACATGGTCTCTAAACGGTCCTCTCACAGTGAACGGTCACATGGTCTCTAAACGGTCCTCTCACGGTGAACGGTCACATGGTCTCTAAACAGTCTACTCACAGTGAACGGTCACATGGTCTCTAAACGGTCCTCTCACGGTGAACGGTCACATGGTCTCACGGTGAACGGTCACATGGTCTCTAAACAGTCTACTCACAGTGAACGGTCACATGGTCTCTAAACAGTCCGCTCACGGTGAACGGTCACATGGTCTCACGGTGAACGGTCACATGGTCTCTAAACGGTCTACTCACAGTGAACGGTCACATGGTCTCTAAACAGTCCGCTCACGGTGAACGGTCACATGGTCTCTAAACAGTCCGCTCACGGTGAACGGTCACATGGTCTCTAAACGATCTACTCACAGTGAACGGTCACATGGTCTCACTGTGAACGGTCACATGGTCTCTAAAAAGTCTACTCACAGTGAACGGTCACATGGTCTCTAAACGGTCCTCTCACAGTGAACGGTCACATGGTCTCTAAACGGTCTACTCACAGTGAACGGTCACATGGTCTCTAAATAGTCCTCTCACGGTGAACGGTCCTCTCACGGTGAACGGGCACATGGTCTCTAAACGGTCCTTTCACGGTGAACGGTCACATGGTCTCTAAACAGTCCGCTCACGGTGAACGGTCACATGGTCTCTAAACGGTCCTCTCACGGTGAACGGTCACATGGTCTCTAAACAGTCTACTCACAGTGAACGGTCACATGGTCTCTAAACGGTCCTCTCACAGTGAACGGTCACATGGTCTCTAAACGGTCCTCTCACAGTGAACGGTCACATGGTCTCTAAACGGTCCTCTCACGGTGAACGGTCACATGGTCTCACAGTGAACGGTCACATGGTCTCTAAACAGTCCGCTCACGGTGAACGGTCACATGGTCTCTAAACGGTCCTCTCACAGTGAACGGTCACATGGTCTCTAAACGGTCCTCTCACGGTGAACGGTCACATGGTCTCACGGTGAACGGTCGCATGGTCTCTAAACAGTCTACTCACGGTGAACGGTCACATGGTCTCTAAACAGTCCGCTCACGGTGAACGGTCACATGGTCTCTAAACAGTCCGCTCACGGTGAACGGTCACATGGTCTCTAAACAGTCTACTCACGGTGAACGGTCACATGGTCTCACGGTGAACGGTCACATGGTCTCTAAACAGTCTACTCACAGTGAACGGTCACATGGTCTCTAAACGGTCCTCTGACGGTGAACGGTCACATGGTCTCTAAACGGTCTACTCACAGTGAACGGTCACATGGTCTCTAAACGGTCCTCTCACGGTGAACGGTCACATGGTCTCACGGTGAACGGTCACATGGTCTCTAAACGGTCCTCTCACGGTGAACGGTCACATGGTCTCTAAACAGTCTACTCACAGTGAACGGTCACATGGTCTCTAAACGGTCCTCTCACGGTGAACGGTCACATGGTCTCACGGTGAACGTTCACATGGTCTCTAAACAGTCCGCTCACGGTGAACGGTCACATGGTCTATAAACAGTCCGCTCACGGTGAACGGTCACATGGTCTCTAAACGGTCCTCTCACAGTGAACGGTCACATGGTGTCTAAACGGTCCTCTCACAGTGAACGGTCACATGGTCTCACGTTGAACGGTCACATGGTCTCTAAACAGTCTACTCACAGTGAACGGTCACATGGTCTCTAAACAGTCCGCTCACGGTGAACGGTCACATGGTCTCTAAACAGTCCGCTCACGGTGAACGGTCACATGGTCTCTAAACGGTCCTCTCACGGTGAACGGTCACATGGTCTCACGGTGAACGGTCACATGGTCTCTAAACAGTCCGCTCACGGTGAACGGTCACATGGTCTCTAAACAGTCCGCTCACGGTGAACGGTCACATGGTCTCTAAACGGTCCTCTCACAGTGAAAGGTCACATGGTCTCTAAACAGTCTACTCACGGTGAACGGTCACATGGTCTCACGGTGAACGGTCACATGGTCTCTAAACAGTCTACTCACAGTGAACGGTCACATGGTCTCTAAACGGTCCTCTCACAGTGAACGGTCACATGGTCTCTAAACGGTCCTCTCACGGTGAACGGTCACATGGTCTCACCGTGAACGGTCACATGGTCTCTAAACAGTCCGCTCACAGTGAACGGTCACATGGTCTCTAAACAGTCCGCTCACGGTGAAAGGTCACATGGTCTCTAAACAGTCCGCTCACGGTGAACGGTCACATGGTCTCTAAACGGTCTACTCACAGTGAACGGTCACATGGTCTCTAAACGGTCCTCTCACAGTGAACGGTCACATGGTCTCACTGTGAACAGTCACATGGTCTCTAAAAAGTCTACTCACAGTGAACGGTCACATGGTCTCTAAACGGTCCTCTCACAGTGAACGGTCACATGGTCTCTAAACGGTCTACTCACAGTGAACGGTCACATGGTCTCTAAACGGTCCTCTCACAGTGAGCGGTCACATGGTCTCTAAACGGTCCTCTCACGGTGAACGGTCACATGGTCTCACGGTGAACGGTCACATGGTCTCTAAACAGTCTACTCACAGTGAACGGTCACATGGTCTCTAAACAGTCCGCTCACGGTGAACGGTCACATGGTCTCTAAACAGTCCGCTCACGGTGAACGGTCACATGGTCTCACGGTGAACGGTCACATGGTCTCTAAACGGTCTGCTCACAGTGAAAGGTCACATGGTCTCTAAACAGTCCGCTCACGGTGAACGGTCACATGGTCTCTAAACAGTCCGCTCACGGTGAACGGTCACATGGTCTCTAAACAGTCTGCTCACAGTGAACGGTCACATGGTCTCTAAACAGTCCGCTCACGGTGAACGGTCACATGGTCTCTAAACAGTCCGCTCACGGTGAACGGTCACATGGTCCTTAAACGGTCTACTCACAGTGAACGGTCACATGGTCTCTAAACGGTCCTCTCACAGTGAACGGTCACATGGTCTCACTGTGAACGGTCACATGGTCTCTAAAAAGGTCTACTCACAGTGAACGGTCACATGGTCTCTAAACGGTCTACTCACAGTGAACGGTCACATGGTCTCTAAACAGTCCTCTCACGGTGAACGGTCACATGGTCTCTAAACGGTACTCTCACAGTGAACGGTCACATGGTCTCTAAACAGTCCTCTCACGGTGAACGGTCCTCTCACGGTGAACGGTCACATGGTCTCTAAACGGTCCTTTCACGGTGAACGGTCACATGGTCTCTAAACAGTCTACTCACAGTGAACGGTCACATGGTCTCTAAACAGTCCGCTCACGGTGAAAGGTCACATGGTCTCTAAACAGTCCGCTCACGGTGAACGGTCACATGGTCTCTAAACGGTCCTCTCACAGTGAACGGTCACATGGTCTCTAAACAGTCTACTCACAGTGAACGGTCACATGGTCTCACTGTGAACGGTCACATGGTCTCTAAAAAGTCTACTCACAGTGAACGGTCACATGGTCTCTAAACGGTCCTCTCACAGTGAACGGTCACATGGTCTCTAAGCGGTCTACTCACAGTGAACGGTCACATGGTCTCTAAACAGTCCTCTCACGGTGAACGGTCACATGGTCTCTAAACGGTCCTCTCACGGTGAACGGTCACATGGTCTCTAAACGGTCCTTTCACGGTGAACGGTCACATGGTCTCTAAACGGTCCTCTCACGGTGAACGGTCACATGGTCTCTAAACGGTCCTCTCACGGTGAACGGTCACATGGTCTCTAAACAGTCTACTCACAGTGAACGGTCACATGGTCTCTAAACGGTCTTCTCACGGTGAACGGTCACATGGTCTCACGGTGAACGGTCACATGGTCTCTAAACAGTCTACTCACAGTGAACGGTCACATGGTCTCTAAACAGTCCGCTCACGGTGAACGGTCACATGGTCTCTAAACAGTCCGCTCACGGTGAACGGTCACATGGTCTCACGGTGAACGGTCACATGGTCTCTAAACGGTCTACTCACAGTGAACGGTCACATGGTCTCTAAACAGTCCGCTCACGGTGAACGGTCACATGGTCTCTAAACAGTCCGCTCACGGTGAACGGTCACATGGTCTCTAAACGGTCTACTCACAGTGAACGGTCACATGGTCTCACTGTGAACGGTCACATGGTCTCTAAAAAGTCTACTCACAGTGAACGGTCACATGGTCTCTAAACGGTCCTCTCACAGTGAACGGTCACATGGTCTCTAAACGGTCTACTCACAGTGAACGGTCACATGGTCTCTAAATAGTCCTCTCACGGTGAACGGTCCTCTCACGGTGAACGGTCACATGGTCTCTAAACGGTCCTTTCACGGTGAACGGTCACATGGTCTCTAAACAGTCCGCTCACGGTGAACGGTCACATGGTCTCTAAACGGTCCTCTCACGGTGAACGGTCACATGGTCTCTAAACAGTCTACTCACAGTGAACGGTCACATGGTCTCTAAACGGTCCTCTCACAGTGAACGGTCACATGGTCTCTAAACGGTCCTCTCACAGTGAACGGTCACATGGTCTCTAAACGGTCCTCTCACGGTGAACGGTCACATGGTCTCACAGTGAACGGTCACATGGTCTCTAAACAGTCCGCTCACGGTGAACGGTCACATGGTCTCTAAACGGTCCTCTCACAGTGAACGGTCACATGGTCTCTAAACGGTCCTCTCACGGTGAACGGTCACATGGTCTCACGGTGAACGGTCGCATGGTCTCTAAACAGTCTACTCACGGTGAACGGTCACATGGTCTCTAAACAGTCCGCTCACGGTGAACGGTCACATGGTCTCTAAACAGTCCGCTCACGGTGAACGGTCACATGGTCTCTAAACAGTCTACTCACGGTGAACGGTCACATGGTCTCACGGTGAACGGTCACATGGTCTCTAAACAGTCTACTCACAGTGAACGGTCACATGGTCTCTAAACGGTCCTCTCACGGTGAACGGTCACATGGTCTCTAAACAGTCTACTCACAGTGAACGGTCACATGGTCTCTAAACGGTCCTCTCACGGTGAACGGTCACATGGTCTCACGGTGAACGGTCGCATGGTCTCTAAACAGTCCGCTCACGGTGAACGGTCACATGGTCTATAAACAGTCCGCTCACGGTGAACGGTCACATGGTCTCTAAACGGTCCTCTCACAGTGAACGGTCACATGGTGTCTAAACGGTCCTCTCACAGTGAACGGTCACATGGTCTCACGTTGAACGGTCACATGGTCTCTAAACAGTCTACTCACAGTGAACGGTCACATGGTCTCTAAACAGTCCGCTCACGGTGAACGGTCACATGGTCTCTAAACAGTCTACTCACGGTGAACGGTCACATGGTCTCTAAAAGGTCCTCTCACAGTGAACGGTCACATGGTCTCTAAACGGTCTACTCACAGTGAACGGTCACATGGTCTCTAAACAGTCCGCTCACGGTGAACGGTCACATGGTCTCTAAACAGTCCGCTCACGGTGAACGGTCACATGGTCTCACGGTGAACGGTCACATGGTCTCTAAACGGTCTACTCACAGTGAACGGTCACATGGTCTCTAAACAGTCCGCTCACGGTGAACGGTCACATGGTCTCTAAACAGTCCGCTCACGGTGAACGGTCACATGGTCTCTAAACGGTCTACTCACAGTGAACGGTCACATGGTCTCACTGTGAACGGTCACATGGTCTCTAAAAAGTCTACTCACAGTGAACGGTCACATGGTCTCTAAACGGTCCTCTCACAGTGAACGGTCACATGGTCTCTAAACGGTCTACTCACAGTGAACGGTCACATGGTCTCTAAATAGTCCTCTCACGGTGAACGGTCCTCTCACGGTGAACGGTCACATGGTCTCTAAACGGTCCTTTCACGGTGAACGGTCACATGGTCTCTAAACAGTCCGCTCACGGTGAACGGTCACATGGTCTCTAAACGGTCCTCTCACGGTGAACGGTCACATGGTCTCTAAACAGTCTACTCACAGTGAACGGTCACATGGTCTCTAAACGGTCCTCTCACAGTGAACGGTCACATGGTCTCTAAACGGTCCTCTCACAGTGAACGGTCACATGGTCTCTAAACGGTCCTCTCACGGTGAACGGTCACATGGTCTCACAGTGAACGGTCACATGGTCTCTAAACAGTCCGCTCACGGTGAACGGTCACATGGTCTCTAAACGGTCCTCTCACAGTGAACGGTCACATGGTCTCTAAACGGTCCTCTCACAGTGAACGGTCACATGGTCTCTAAACGGTCCTCTCACAGTGAACGGTCACATGGTCTCTAAACGGTCCTCTCACGGTGAACGGTCACATGGTCTCACAGTGAACGGTCACATGGTCTCTAAACAGTCCGCTCACGGTGAACGGTCACATGGTCTCTAAACGGTCCTCTCACAGTGAACGGTCGCATGGTCTCTAAACAGTCTACTCACGGTGAACGGTCACATGGTCTCTAAACAGTCCGCTCACGGTGAACGGTCACATGGTCTCTAAACAGTCCGCTCACGGTGAACGGTCACATGGTCTCTAAACAGTCTACTCACGGTGAACGGTCACATGGTCTCACGGTGAACGGTCACATGGTCTCTAAACAGTCTACTCACAGTGAACGGTCACATGGTCTCTAAACGGTCCTCTCACGGTGAACGGTCACATGGTCTCTAAACAGTCTACTCACAGTGAACGGTCACATGGTCTCTAAACGGTCCTCTCACGGTGAACGGTCACATGGTCTCACGGTGAACGGTCACATGGTCTCTAAACAGTCCGCTCACGGTGAACGGTCACATGGTCTATAAACAGTCCGCTCACGGTGAACGGTCACATGGTCTCTAAACGGTCCTCTCACAGTGAACGGTCACATGGTGTCTAAACGGTCCTCTCACAGTGAACGGTCACATGGTCTCACGTTGAACGGTCACATGGTCTCTAAACAGTCTACTCACAGTGAACGGTCACATGGTCTCTAAACAGTCCGCTCACGGTGAACGGTCACATGGTCTCTAAACAGTCTACTCACGGTGAACGGTCACATGGTCTCTAAAAGGTCCTCTCACAGTGAACGGTCACATGGTCTCTAAACGGTCCTCTCACAGTGAACGGTCACATGGTCTCTAAACGGTCTATCACAGTGAACGGTCGCATGGTCTCTAAACAGTCCTCTCACGGTGAACGGTTACATGGTCTCTAAACAGTCTACTCACAGTGAACGGTCACATGGTCTCTAAACGGTCCTCTCACAGTGAACGGTCACATGGTCTCTAAACGGTCCTCTCACGGTGAACGGTCACATGGTCTCACGGTGAACGGTCGCATGGTCTCTAAACAGTCTACTCACAGTGAACGGTCACATGGTCTCTAAACAGTCCGCTCACGGTGAACGGTCACATGGTCTCTAAACAGTCCGCTCACGGTGAACGGTCACATGGTCTCTAAACAGTCTACTCACGGTGAACGGTCACATGGTCTCTAAAAGGTCCTCTCACAGTGAACGGTCACATGGTCTCTAAACGGTCCTCTCACAGTGAACGGTCACATGGTCTCTAAACGGTCCACTCACAGTGAAAGGTCACATGGTCTCTAAACAGTCTACTCACGGTGAACGGTCACATGGTCTCACGGTGAACGGTCACATGGTCTCTAAACAGTCTACTCACAGTGCACGGTCACATGGTCTCTAAACGGTCCGCTCACGGTGAACGGTCACATGGTCTCACGGTGAACGGTCACATGGTCTCTAAACAGTCCGCTCACGGTGAAAGGTCACATGGTCTCTAAACAGTCCGCTCACGGTGAACGGTCACATGGTCTCTAAACGGTCCTCTCACAGTGAAAGGTCACATGGTCTCTAAACAGTCTACTCACGGTGAACGGTCACATGGTCTCACGGTGAACGGTCACATGGTCTCTAAACAGTCTACTCACAGTGAACGGTCACATGGTCTCTAAACGGTCCTCTCACAGTGAACGGTCACATGGTCTCTAAACGGTCCTCTCACGGTGAACGGTCACATGGTCTCACGGTGAACGGTCACATGGTCTCTAAACAGTCCGCTCACAGTGAACGGTCACATGGTCTCTAAACAGTCCGCTCACGGTGAAAGGTCACATGGTCTCTAAACAGTCCGCTCACGGTGAACGGTCACATGGTCTCTAAACGGTCCTCTCACAGTGAACGGTCACATGGTCTCACTGTGAACGGTCACATGGTCTCTAAAAAGTCTACTCACAGTGAACGGTCACATGGTCTCTAAACGGTCCTCTCACAGTGAACGGTCACATGGTCTCTAAACGGTCTACTCACAGTGAACGGTCACATGGTCTCTAAACAGTCCGCTCACGGTGAACGGTCACATGGTCTCTAAACAGTCTACTCACAGTGAACGGTCACATGGTCTCTAAACAGTCCGCTCACAGTGAACGGTCACATGGTCTCTAAACAGTCCGCTCACGGTGAAAGGTCACATGGTCTCTAAACAGTCCGCTCACGGTGAACGGTCACATGGTCTCTAAACGGTCTACTCACAGTGAACGGTCACATGGTCTCTAAACAGTCTACTCACGGTGAACGGTCACATGGTCTCTAAAAGGTCCTCTCACAGTGAACGGTCACATGGTCTCTAAACGGTCCTCTCACAGTGAACGGTCACATGGTCTCTAAACGGTCTATTCACAGTGAACGGTCACATGGTCTCTAAACAGTCCTCTCACGGTGAACGGTTACATGGTCTCTAAACAGTCTACTCACAGTGAACGGTCACATGGTCTCTAAACGGTCCTCTCACAGTGAACGGTCACATGGTCTCTAAACGGTCCTCTCACGGTGAACGGTCACATGGTCTCACGGTGAACGGTCGCATGGTCTCTAAACAGTCTACTCACAGTGAACGGTCACATGGTCTCTAAACAGTCCGCTCACGGTGAACGGTCACATGGTCTCTAAACAGTCCGCTCACGGTGAACGGTCACATGGTCTCTAAACAGTCTACTCACGGTGAACGGTCACATGGTCTCTAAAAGGTCCTCTCACAGTGAACGGTCACATGGTCTCTAAACGGTCCTCTCACAGTGAAAGGTCACATGGTCTCTAAACAGTCTACTCACGGTGAACGGTCACATGGTCTCTAAACAGTCTACTCACAGTGCACGGTCACATGGTCTCTAAACGGTCCTCTCACGGTGAACGGTCACATGGTCTCACGGTGAACGGTCACATGGTCTCTAAACAGTCTACTCACAGTGAACGGTCACATGGTCTCTAAACGGTCCTCTCACAGTGAACGGTCACATGGTCTCTAAACGGTCTACTCACAGTGAACGGTCACATGGTCTCTAAACGGTCCTCTCACGGTGAACGGTCACATGGTCTCTAAACAGTCCGCTCACGGTGAACGGTCACATGGTCTCTAAACAGTCCGCTCACGGTGAACGGTCACATGGTCTCTAAACAGTCTACTCACAGTGAACGGTCACATGGTCTCTAAACGGTCCTCTCACAGTGAACGGTCACATGGTCTCTAAACGTCCGCTCACGGTGAACGGTCACATGGTCTCTAAACAGTCCGCTCACGGTGAACGGTCACATGGTCTCTAAACGGTCTACTCACAGTGAACGGTCACATGGTCTCTAAACAGTCCTCTCACGGTGAACGGTCACATGGTCTCTAAACGGTCCTCTCACAGTGAACGGTCACATGGTCTCTAAACGGTCCTCTCACAGTGAACGGTCACATGGTCTCTAAACAGTCTACTCACAGTGAACGGTCACATGGTCTCTAAACGTCCTCTCACGTGAACGGTCACATGGTCTCTAAACGGTCCTCTCACGGTGAACGGTCACATGGTCTCACGGTGAACGGTCACATGGTCTCTAAACAGTCTACTCACAGTGAACGGTCACATGGTCTCTAAACAGTCCGCTCACGGTGAACGGTCACATGGTCTCTAAACAGTCCGCTCACGGTGAACGGTCACATGGTCTCTAAACAGTCTACTCACGGTGAACGGTCACATGGTCTCTAAAAGGTCCTCTCACAGTGAACGGTCACATGGTCTCTAAACGGTCCTCTCACAGTGAAAGGTCACATGGTCTCTAAACAGTCTACTCACGGTGAACGGTCACATGGTCTCTAAACAGTCTACTCACAGTGAACGGTCACATGGTCTCTAAACGGTCCTCTCACGGTGAACGGTCACATGGTCTCACGGTGAACGGTCACATGGTCTCTAAACAGTCCGCTCACGGTGAACGGTCACATGGTCTCTAAACGGTCCTCTCACAGTGAACGGTCACATGGTCTCTAAACGGTCCTCTCACGGTGAACGGTCACATGGTCTCACGGTGAACGGTCACATGGTCTCTAAACAGTCTACTCACAGTGAACGGTCACATGGTCTCTAAACGTCCGCTCACGTGAACGGTCACATGGTCTCTAAACGTCCTCTCACGGTGAACGGTCACATGGTCTCTAAACAGTCTACTCACAGTGAACGGTCACATGGTCTCTAAACAGTCCGCTCACGGTGAACGGTCACATGGTCTCTAAACAGTCCGCTCACGGTGAACGGTCACATGGTCTCTAAACGGTCCTCTCACAGTGAACGGTCACATGGTCTCTAAACGGTCCTCTCACAGTGAACGGTCACATGGTCTCACTGTGAACGGTCACATGGTCTCTAAACGGTCCTCTCACAGTGAACGGTCACATGGTCTCTAAACGGTCTCTCACAGTGAACGGTCACATGGTCTCTAAACAGTCCTCTCACGGTGAACGGTCACATGGTCTCTAAACGGTCTCTCACAGTGAACGGTCACATGGTCTCTAAACGTCCTCTCACGTGAACGGTCACATGGTCTCTAAACGGTCCTCTCACGGTGAACGGTCACATGGTCTCTAAACAGTCCTCTCACAGTGAACGGTCACATGGTCTCTAAACAGTCCGCTCACGGTGAAACGGTCACATGGTCTCTAAACAGTCCGCTCACGGTGAACGGTCACATGGTCTCTAAACGGTCCTCTCACAGTGAACGGTCACATGGTCTCTAAACGGTCCTCTCACAGTGAACGGTCACATGGTCTCACGTGAACGGTCACATGGTCTCTAAACAGTCTACTCACAGTGAACGGTCACATGGTCTCTAAACGGTCCTCTCACAGTGAACGGTCACATGGTCTCTAAACGGTCTACTCACAGTGAACGGTCACATGGTCTCTAAACGGTCCTCTCACAGTGAACGGTCACATGGTCTCTAAACGGTCCTCTCACGGTGAACGGTCACATGGTCTCACGGTGAACGGTCACATGGTCTCTAAACAGTCTACTCACAGTGAACGGTCACATGGTCTCTAAACGGTCCGCTCACAGTGAACGGTCACATGGTCTCTAAACGGTCTCTCACGGTGAACGGTCACATGGTCTCTAAACAGTCCGCTCACGGTGAACGGTCACATGGTCTCTAAACAGTCTACTCACAGTGAACGGTCACATGGTCTCTAAACAGTCCGCTCACGGTGAACGGTCACATGGTCTCTAAACAGTCCGCTCACGGTGAACGGTCACATGGTCTCTAAACGTCTACTCACAGTGAACGGTCACATGGTCTCTAAACGGTCCTCTCACAGTGAACGGTCACATGGTCTCACTGTGAACGGTCACATGGTCTCTAAAAGTCTACTCACAGTGAACGGTCACATGGTCTCTAAACGTCTACTCACAGTGAACGGTCACATGGTCTCTAAACGTCCTCTCACGGTGAACGGTCACATGGTCTCTAAACGGTCTCTCACAGTGAACGGTCACATGGTCTCTAAACAGTCCTCTCACGGTGAACGGTCCTCTCACGGTGAACGGTCACATGGTCTCTAAACGGTCCTCTCACGGTGAACGGTCACATGGTCTCTAAACAGTCCTCACAGTGAACGGTCACATGGTCTCTAAACAGTCCGCTCACGGTGAACGGTCACATGGTCTCTAAACAGTCCGCTCACGGTGAACGGTCACATGGTCTCTAAACGGTCCTCTCACAGTGAACGGTCACATGGTCTCTAAACGGTCCTCTCACAGTGAACGGTCACATGGTCTCACTGTGAACGGTCACATGGTCTCTAAAAGTCTACTCACAGTGAACGGTCACATGGTCTCTAAACGGTCCTCTCACAGTGAACGGTCACATGGTCTCTAAACGGTCCTCTCACAGTGAACGGTCACATGGTCTCTAAACGTCCTCTCACGGTGAACGGTCACATGGTCTCTAAACGGTCCTCTCACAGTGAACGGTCACATGGTCTCTAAACGTCCTTTCACGGTGAACGGTCACATGGTCTCTAAACAGTCCTCTCACGGTGAACGGTCACATGGTCTCTAAACGGTCCTCTCACGGTGAACGGTCACATGGTCTCTAAACAGTCTACTCACAGTGAACGGTCACATGGTCTCTAAACGGTCCTCTCACGGTGAACGGTCACATGGTCTCACGGTGAACGGTCACATGGTCTCTAAACAGTCTACTCACAGTGAACGGTCACATGGTCTCTAAACAGTCCGCTCACGGTGAACGGTCACATGGTCTCTAAACAGTCCGCTCACGGTGAACGGTCACATGGTCTCACGGTGAACGGTCACATGGTCTCTAAACGGTCTACTCACAGTGAACGGTCACATGGTCTCTAAACAGTCCGCTCACGGTGAACGGTCAC
This sequence comes from Sander lucioperca, assembly GCF_008315115.2. Lineage (NCBI taxonomy): Eukaryota > Metazoa > Chordata > Actinopteri > Perciformes > Percidae > Sander > Sander lucioperca. The sequence goes on from NC_050193.1 coordinate 18,760,389, forward strand.
ATGGTCTCTAAACAGTCCGCTCACGGTGAACGGTCACATGGTCTCTAAACGGTCTACTCACAGTGAACGGTCACATGGTCTCACTGTGAACGGTCACATGGTCTCTAAAAAGTCTACTCACAGTGAACGGTCACATGGTCTCTAAACGGTCCTCTCACAGTGAACGGTCACATGGTCTCTAAACGGTCTACTCACAGTGAACGGTCACATGGTCTCTAAATAGTCCTCTCACGGTGAACGGTCCTCTCACGGTGAACGGTCACATGGTCTCTAAACGGTCCTTTCACGGTGAACGGTCACATGGTCTCTAAACAGTCCGCTCACGGTGAACGGTCACATGGTCTCTAAACGGTCCTCTCACGGTGAACGGTCACATGGTCTCTAAACAGTCTACTCACAGTGAACGGTCACATGGTCTCTAAACGGTCCTCTCACAGTGAACGGTCACATGGTCTCTAAACGGTCCTCTCACAGTGAACGGTCACATGGTCTCTAAACGGTCCTCTCACGGTGAACGGTCACATGGTCTCACAGTGAACGGTCACATGGTCTCTAAACAGTCCGCTCACGGTGAACGGTCACATGGTCTCTAAACGGTCCTCTCACAGTGAACGGTCACATGGTCTCTAAACGGTCCTCTCACGGTGAACGGTCACATGGTCTCACGGTGAACGGTCACATGGTCTCTAAACAGTCTACTCACGGTGAACGGTCACATGGTCTCTAAACAGTCCGCTCACGGTGAACGGTCACATGGTCTCTAAACAGTCCGCTCACGGTGAACGGTCACATGGTCTCTAAACGTCTCTCACGGTGAACGGTCACATGGTCTCACGGTGAACGGTCACATGGTCTCTAAACAGTCTACTCACAGTGAACGGTCACATGGTCTCTAAACGGTCCTCTCACGGTGAACGGTCACATGGTCTCTAAACAGTCTACTCACAGTGAACGGTCACATGGTCTCTAAACGGTCCTCTCACGGTGAACGGTCACATGGTCTCACGGTGAACGGTCACATGGTCTCTAAACAGTCCGCTCACGGTGAACGGTCACATGGTCTCTAAACAGTCCGCTCACGGTGAACGGTCACATGGTCTCTAAACGGTCCTCTCACAGTGAACGGTCACATGGTCTCTAAACGGTCCTCTCACAGTGAACGGTCACATGGTCTCACGTGAACGGTCACATGGTCTCTAAACAGTCTACTCACAGTGAACGGTCACATGGTCTCTAAACAGTCCGCTCACGGTGAACGGTCACATGGTCTCTAAACAGTCTACTCACGGTGAACGGTCACATGGTCTCTAAACGGTCCTCTCACAGTGAACGGTCACATGGTCTCTAAACGGTCTATTCACAGTGAACGGTCACATGGTCTCTAAACAGTCCTCTCACGGTGAACGGTCACATGGTCTCTAAACAGTCTACTCACAGTGAACGGTCACATGGTCTCTAAACGGTCCTCTCACAGTGAACGGTCACATGGTCTCTAAACGGTCCTCTCACGGTGAACGGTCACATGGTCTCACGGTGAACGGTCACATGGTCTCTAAACAGTCTACTCACAGTGAACGGTCACATGGTCTCTAAACAGTCCGCTCACGGTGAACGGTCACATGGTCTCTAAACAGTCCGCTCACGGTGAACGGTCACATGGTCTCTAAACAGTCTCTCACGGTGAACGGTCACATGGTCTCTAAACGGTCCCTCACAGTGAACGGTCACATGGTCTCTAAACAGTCTACTCACGGTGAACGGTCACATGGTCTCACGGTGAACGGTCACATGGTCTCTAAACAGTCTACTCACAGTGCACGGTCACATGGTCTCTAAACGGTCCGCTCACGGTGAACGGTCACATGGTCTCACGGTGAACGGTCACATGGTCTCTAAACAGTCCGCTCACGTGAACGGTCACATGGTCTCTAAACAGTCCGCTCACGGTGAACGGTCACATGGTCTCTAAACGGTCCTCTCACAGTGAACGGTCACATGGTCTCTAAACGTCTACTCACGGTGAACGGTCACATGGTCTCACGGTGAACGGTCACATGGTCTCTAAACAGTCTACTCACAGTGAACGGTCACATGGTCTCTAAACGGTCCTCTCACAGTGAACGGTCACATGGTCTCTAAACGGTCCTCTCACGGTGAACGGTCACATGGTCTCACGGTGAACGGTCACATGGTCTCTAAACAGTCCGCTCACAGTGAACGGTCACATGGTCTCTAAACAGTCCGCTCACGGTGAACGGTCACATGGTCTCTAAACAGTCCGCTCACGGTGAACGGTCACATGGTCTCTAAACGGTCCTCTCACAGTGAACGGTCACATGGTCTCACGTGAACGGTCACATGGTCTCTAAACAGTCTACTCACAGTGAACGGTCACATGGTCTCTAAACGGTCCTCTCACAGTGAACGGTCACATGGTCTCTAAACGGTCTACTCACAGTGAACGGTCACATGGTCTCTAAACAGTCCGCTCACGGTGAACGGTCACATGGTCTCTAAACAGTCTCTCACAGTGAACGGTCACATGGTCTCTAAACAGTCCGCTCACGGTGAACGGTCACATGGTCTCTAAACAGTCCGCTCACGGTGAACGGTCACATGGTCTCTAAACGTCTCTCACAGTGAACGGTCACATGGTCTCTAAACAGTCCTCTCACGGTGAACGGTCACATGGTCTCTAAACAGTCTACTCACAGTGAACGGTCACATGGTCTCTAAACGGTCCTCTCACAGTGAACGGTCACATGGTCTCTAAACGGTCCTCTCACGGTGAACGGTCACATGGTCTCACGGTGAACGGTCACATGGTCTCTAAACAGTCTACTCACAGTGAACGGTCACATGGTCTCTAAACAGTCCGCTCACGGTGAACGGTCACATGGTCTCTAAACAGTCCGCTCACGGTGAACGGTCACATGGTCTCTAAACAGTCTACTCACGGTGAACGGTCACATGGTCTCTAAACGGTCCTCTCACAGTGAACGGTCACATGGTCTCTAAACGGTCCTCTCACAGTGAACGGTCACATGGTCTCTAAACGTCTACTCACGGTGAACGGTCACATGGTCTCTAAACGTCTACTCACAGTGAACGGTCACATGGTCTCTAAACGGTCCTCTCACGGTGAACGGTCACATGGTCTCACGGTGAACGGTCACATGGTCTCTAAACAGTCGCTCACAGTGAACGGTCACATGGTCTCTAAACAGTCCGCTCACGGTGAACGGTCACATGGTCTCTAAACGTCTCTCACGGTGAACGGTCACATGGTCTCTAAACGGTCCTCTCACAGTGAACGGTCACATGGTCTCACGTGAACGTCACATGGTCTCTAAACAGTCTACTCACAGTGAACGGTCACATGGTCTCTAAACGGTCCTCTCACAGTGAACGGTCACATGGTCTCTAAACGGTCTACTCACAGTGAACGGTCACATGGTCTCTAAACAGTCCTCTCACGGTGAACGGTCACATGGTCTCTAAACGTCCTCACAGTGAACGGTCACATGGTCTCTAAACAGTCCTCTCACGGTGAACGGTCACATGGTCTCTAAACAGTCCGCTCACGGTGAACGGTCACATGGTCTCTAAACGGTCCTCTCACGTGAACGGTCACATGGTCTCTAAACGTCTCTCACGTGAACGGTCACATGGTCTCTAAACGGTCCTCTCACAGTGAACGGTCACATGGTCTCTAAACGGTCCTCTCACAGTGAACGGTCACATGGTCTCTAAACGGTCCTCTCACGTGAACGGTCACATGGTCTCTAAACGTCCTCTCACAGTGAACGGTCACATGGTCTCTAAACAGTCCTCTCACGGTGAACGGTCACATGGTCTCTAAACGGTCCTCTCACAGTGAACGGTCACATGGTCTCTAAACGGTCCTCTCACGGTGAACGGTCACATGGTCTCACGGTGAACGGTCACATGGTCTCTAAACAGTCTACTCACAGTGAACGGTCACATGGTCTCTAAACAGTCCGCTCACGGTGAACGGTCACATGGTCTCTAAACAGTCCGCTCACGGTGAACGGTCACATGGTCTCTAAACGTCTCTCACGGTGAACGGTCACATGGTCTCTAAACGGTCCTCTCACAGTGAACGGTCACATGGTCTCTAAACGGTCCTCTCACAGTGAACGGTCACATGGTCTCTAAACAGTCTCTCACGGTGAACGGTCACATGGTCTCTAAACAGTCTCTCACAGTGAACGGTCACATGGTCTCTAAACGGTCCTCTCACGGTGAACGGTCACATGGTCTCACGGTGAACGGTCACATGGTCTCTAAACAGTCTACTCACAGTGAACGGTCACATGGTCTCTAAACAGTCCGCTCACGGTGAACGGTCACATGGTCTCTAAACGTCCTCTCACGTGAACGGTCACATGGTCTCTAAACAGTCTCTCACGGTGAACGGTCACATGGTCTCACGGTGAACGGTCACATGGTCTCTAAACGGTCTCTCACAGTGAACGGTCACATGGTCTCTAAACAGTCCGCTCACGGTGAACGGTCACATGGTCTCTAAACGTCCTCTCACGGTGAACGGTCACATGGTCTCACGGTGAACGGTCACATGGTCTCTAAACGGTCTCTCACAGTGAACGGTCACATGGTCTCTAAACAGTCCGCTCACGGTGAAACGGTCACATGGTCTCTAAACAGTCCGCTCACGGTGAACGGTCACATGGTCTCTAAACGGTCTACTCACAGTGAACGGTCACATGGTCTCTAAACGGTCCTCTCACAGTGAACGGTCACATGGTCTCACTGTGAACGGTCACATGGTCTCTAAAAAGTCTACTCACAGTGAACGGTCACATGGTCTCTAAACGGTCCTCTCACAGTGAACGGTCACATGGTCTCTAAACAGTCCTCTCACGGTGAACGGTCACATGGTCTCTAAACGGTCCTCTCACGGTGAACGGTCACATGGTCTCTAAACGGCCTCACGTGAACGGTCACAGGTCTCTAAACGTCCCTCACGTGAACGGTCACATGGTCTCTAAACAGTCCTCTCACGGTGAACGGTCACATGGTCTCTAAACGTCCTCACGGTGAACGGTCACATGGTCTCTAAACGGTCCTACTCACAGTGAACGGTCACATGGTCTCTAAACGGTCCTCTCACGGTGAACGGTCACATGGTCTCACGGTGAACGGTCACATGGTCTCTAAACGGTCCTCTCACGGTGAACGGTCACATGGTCTCTAAACAGTCTACTCACAGTGAACGGTCACATGGTCTCTAAACGGTCCTCTCACGGTGAACGGTCACATGGTCTCACGGTGAACGGTCACATGGTCTCTAAACAGTCTACTCACAGTGAACGGTCACATGGTCTCTAAACAGTCCGCTCACGGTGAACGGTCACATGGTCTCACGGTGAACGGTCACATGGTCTCTAAACGGTCTACTCACAGTGAACGGTCACATGGTCTCTAAACAGTCCGCTCACGGTGAACGGTCACATGGTCTCTAAACGGTCTACTCACAGTGAACGGTCACATGGTCTCTAAACGGTCCTCTCACAGTGAACGGTCACATGGTCTCACTGTGAACGGTCACATGGTCTCTAAAAAGTCTACTCACAGTGAACGGTCACATGGTCTCTAAACAGTCCTCTCACGGTGAACGGTCCTCTCACGGTGAACGGTCACATGGTCTCTAAACTGTCCGCTCACGGTGAACGGTCATATGGTCTCTAAACGGTCCTCTCACGGTGAACGGTCACATGGTCTCTAAACGGTCCTCTCACGGTGAACGGTCACATGGTCTCACAGTGAACGGTCACATGGTCTCTAAACAGTCCGCTCACGGTGAACGGTCACATGGTCTCTAAACGATCCTCTCACAGTGAACGGTCACATGATCTCTAAACGGTCCGCTCACGGTGAACGGTCACATGGTCTCTAAACGGTCCTTTCAGGGTGAAAGGTCACATGGTCTCTAAACAGTCCGCTCACGGTGAACGTTCACATGGTCTCTAAACAGTCCGCTCACGGTGAACGTTCACATGGTCTCTAAACGGTCTACTCACAGTGAACGGTCACATGGTCTCTAAACGGTCCTCTCACAGTGAACGGTCACATGGTCTCACTGTGAACGGTCACATGGTCTCTAAAAAGTCTACTCACAGTGAACGGTCACATGGTCTCTAAACGGTCCTCTCACAGTGAACGGTCACATGGTCTCTAAACGGTCCTCTCACGGTGAACGGTCACATGGTCTCACGGTGAACGGTCACATGGTCTCTAAACAGTCTACTCACAGTGAACGGTCACATGGTCTCTAAACAGTCTACTCACGGTGAACGGTCACATGGTCTCTAAACAGTCCGCTCACGGTGAACGGTCACATGGTCTCTAAACAGTCCGCTCACGGTGAACGGTCACATGGTCTCTAAACAGTCTACTCACGGTGAACGGTCACATGGTCTCTAAACAGTCCGCTCACGGTGAACGGTCACATGGTCTCTAAACAGTCTACTCACGGTGAACGGTCACATGGTCTCTAAACAGTCCGCTCACGGTGAACGGTCACATGGTCTCTAAACAGTCTACTCACGGTGAACGGTCACATGGTCTCTAAACAGTCCGCTCACGGTGAACGGTCACATGGTCTCTAAACAGTCCGCTCACAGTGAACGGTCACATGGTCTCTAAACGATCCTCTCACGGTGAACGGTCACATGGTCTCTAAACGGTCTACTCACAGTGAATGGTCACATGGTCTCTAAACAGTCCGCTCACAGTGAACGGTCACATGGTCTCTAAACGGTCCTCTCACAGTGAACGGTCACATGGTCTCACTGTGAACGGTCACATGGTCTCTAAACGGTCTACTCACAGTGAACGGTCACATGGTCTCTAAACGGTCTACTCACGGTGAACGGTCACATGGTCTCTAAACGGTCCTCTCACAGTGAACGGTCACATGGTCTCTAAACGGTCCGCTCACGGTGAACGTTCACATGGTCTCTAAACGGTCCGCTCACGGTGAACGGTCACATGGTCTCTAAACGGTCCGCTCACGGTGAACGGTCACATGGTCTCTAAACGGTCTACTCACAGTGAACGGTCACATGGTCTCTAAACGGTCCGCTCACGGTGAACGGTCACATGGTCTCTAAACGGTCCTCTCACAGTGAACGGTCACATGGTCTCTAAACAGTCTACTCACGGTGAAGTCCTGCACGGATCAACAGCTGGCGGCTGCTCGCTCTGCCTGCACGCTGCTGCGGTTCAGCGGCTAACGAGCGAGCTAACTGCTAACAGACACCGCTGCGACCAACAACCAATACCCATTCTGTCATTATAAATGTCATTTATAAAAGGTTTCTAGTGTCAGTGTATTGGCCGTGCAGCGGCTGCTTGATCTTTTTCCATGATGAACATAGAATGCTGCTACGTCAGAGCGGCCAAAGCCTCAAACAGCTTCCCCGGACTTTCTGACCAGCGTCCTTGACCGGGCGGTCAGAGCTTCTTTGCAGCTCAAGTCGGCGGCGGTGTGTACGTACAGTTACACTTCATAACACTATTGTATAGACCTCCGGGAGTTAATGTCACGCAATCCCAGCATGCACCAGTCAATATCAAAACACCGCCATTTTGGCAGGAAAGTGGAGAGCCGAGCGCCAGAGTCGGAGCTGAGCCAGAGTCGTTACGAGTTAGCTACATTTACTAGCTAGTTGCTCCTGTTTTTTATAATATATATATATATATATATATATATATATATATGCCAGAACCATCGGGGAAAAGATAAAGGGAGAGCATTTTATAGGATTCCTAAAGATCCCGAGAGAAGAAGGAAATGGATTGCTGCCATAAAACGTGCTAGAAGCAGACAGAACCAAACAAACAAACAATGGATATCGGTTATGCTGTGACCACTTCATATCAGGTAGCGTATTATTAGAGGGCGCCACCACTAGAAACCTAAATATAGGTCAGAATGATGCTGGAACAAACCACTGATGGGGGAGGATGTACTCTGTAGTACAGTTATGGCACAATGCAGTATAATAGTGTAGCATGTACTATAATGAAGTTTTACAGAAACACTCACAGGATAATAGTTGATCTTCATCTGAGTGAAGTCCAGTCTTTCAGGCAGAGGGATCAGGACTCCTTCGTCAAACCATTCTACACACACACACACACACACACACACACACACACACACACACACACACACACACACACACACACACACACACACACGTGTATAGTACCCTTTAAGTGAGTTTAAGTGTGTGTTTCTGACAGTGTATCAGTACTTACCCTCAATGAATGATGAAATCTTTGATGATGTGTCAACAAATGTCGCCTGCACAGAAACAACACACACACAAACAGATAGGACTTTATGATGACAGGGAGTTCAACAGGACGATAGAGGTACAGTTCAAAGTTGAATTGATGGATAAATATGGACATGGATAGTGTGCATGTGACATAACTTTGGCCCAAATTGAACCCCTATGGGCCATACACAGAGTGGATAAAAAAGTAAAAGCAAGAGATGTTTTCTTACCAAAAATCTTCCCCATATCGTTTTAGGTTCAATTTTACACCTGAAAAAGTTTTAGTGAGTACTCATAAAATACTACAGAGTACAATATGATATGAATAATGTGAGTGTGCTTACTCGGAGCTTAGAGCCTGAAGAATCAGACGGCATCCTTCCATATCGACATTTATACGAACCTGACACGTCTGGAGGAGAAAGACACAGTTTTTTAAAGAGTGTAAATGTGTGATTGAGTCAATTTAAGCTCTCTGGAAGTGTTGTTCAACATGAGTCTGATGTCTGAGGAACATCTCAAATGTCCTGGACAGAAACACTGGTCTGAAGGGTGTGTCAGCAGCTGTTGATGGATGTACAGGTAACTATCACTGGATTACTGTCATACTGATACTAGTCCCGCATTGCCAGACCTTCCTCCACAGCACTGTGGAGGAAGGTCTGGTTAGTCCACACACCTGTCTGGATGGGAGAAAAACGTACTCTGGTTTATTGGCATTTCTAAGCTCTGGACGGAGCCACGGTGCCTCTGCTAAATAGTCTCAGGAAGGAACTTGTTTTGGTGGAACATATGTAAGTTCAAAAGTAGTTTTAGTCGTGCAACAGAAAACTCAGATTGGACAGATAGTCTAGCTAGCTGTCTGGATTTACCCTGCAGAGATCTGAGGAGCAGTTAACCATAGTCCTCACAAATCAGCCGGAGGTTAGAACGCCAACACAGAGACAGAGGAAGGGGACGGACATCTGGCCTAAATAAAGGACATCCGGCGGAACCACGGTGGTACTTAAATCCTGGAAGTGGAACATCATGGATATAGACTACACTGATACTGATTGTGTGTAAGTGTGCTCACCATGGGAAGATGCGGAAGATCTGGGTTAACTAAAGATTGGGCGATGGCCTTCACGTCGACAGAGACTCCATCCTGACTGATGGTGACGTCTGGCACCTCAGTTAGCTCAACTTCAACACCACCCTTCAGTTGTTATAAAGACAGCATTATGAAGAGACACAAAACAATGTGTTAAGATAGTTATTATTTGAGACCTGAAAACTGAAACTGAGAACTGAAACAAGGTTTGTGGTGTTTCTGCTCACCTCAGGTAATCCCCAAGTGTGTAGAACATAATTTTCTATAGTACCAATCTGTTGAGGAGAACAGAGGAGGTAGTGAGAGGAGGAGCAGCATCTTCCTTCCTCAATATATCCCAAACCAGCCTGTATTTCTCATTGATCTGTGCAGACTGCAGCGTTGTCTCTAAATACTGGACCAATCTCAGTCACTTCGGTCCAAAGTTAGGGTTACAACCCTTTAAGGATGTGTCAGGTATTTTTCGCTGTTCTCACCTGTGGAACGTCCAGTTGTAAAGGCCCATGGCTGTAGAGAGCCTGGGCGGCGCTTTGAAACAGGAGCTCAGAGATGCCCACATAAGCCATCCGGTTACTTTCTGTGAACACCGGCTCTACACCTGCTGCTGGTAAAGTAGGCCTTATGTCACCGTGGTACACCACACCCTGAAACACAGACAGGAACAACTTTATTACATCATAAACATATTCTGTACATCTGACTTTGAAGTAAAAGCACAAAAGTATCAGCATCAAAATAAACTACCACAAGTAAAAGTCCTCATTCTGCAGAATAATCTATATTTTATTTTAAGTTGATGACTTTAGTGTTACAGCTGGTGAAGATGGAGCTTATTTTAATGACTTTATATCCTGCTTGGTAGTAATACATCATCATTTATCAGCTGATTATATTTGGTGTAAATAATATGAATCTGTAAAGTTACTAAAGCTGATGTAGTGTAGTGAAAAGTACAATAATATTTCCCAGTAGAGTAAAAGTAGAAAGTAGCAGAACATGGACATACTCTAGTAAGAGACACATCTACCTTGAGTACATTGACTGGTTATAACCAGAGCTGCACACCAGGAGTCTCCTCCTCGTTAGTAATCTTTTCTGTTGTCAGAAGGTCTAAACGGTTCAAGAGTTATAGTCTTTAAGATGTCTGTCTCTTACTTTGAAAGGCACGTCAAGACTGTTGGGCGTCACTGTGACGTCTCCGCTCAGAGAGTAGTCGAGGTTGATACCGAGGTCTTTGCTTAAACTCATCGCCATGGTGGCGTTCGCCAACATGGAGTTAACTTTAGGGACAGCATGTCTCTTAATAGCAGGACAGATCTGCAGACAGACAGACAGACAGACAGTTTAACAGTCTGACCCAGTCTGCACCTAAACATGCAGGTTCAGGACTCGGTTCAGTGCTGTTATAGACTGAAAGAGGAACAAACCTTGGTCTTATATAGATGCTGGAACAGTTTTTTGAATCGGTTCAGCACAGGCCTGAAACACAATGGGAACATCTGATCAATCAATCAATCAATCAATCAATTAATCAATCAATTAATCAATCAATCAGTCTATGAAATGTGGTTCATCATTCATGTTCCCCAGAACTAAAGACTCCGCTGAGACCCTTAATGGAGTCGTGTATGAAGCTCGAGTAGGGGACTCCCTGGTCTCACTTTGCCAGACCGTCCTCCACAGCTCTGTGGAGGAAGGTCTGTCTAGTCCACATAGCATTCCTGGATGGGAGAAAACATGCTCTGGTTTATTGGCATTTCTTTAAACCTATTGAAATCGTCATGGGTGGCGCCAAGCGCTGCACGGAGCCTTGTGTGTACGTTCAAAAGTAGTTTTAGTCGTGCAACAGAAAACTCAGATTGAACAGATAGTCTAGCTAGCTGTCTGGATTTACCCTGCAGAGATCTGAGGAGCAGTTAACCATAGTCCTCACAAATCCACCAGAGGTTAGAACACCAACACAAAGAAAGCATTAGATAATGGAAATCCCGCCGAAAAAAAGGACAAACAGCGGAATTTCCGGCGGCAACGGGGAAATCCCAGAAGTGGGAGGTGGAGGATATAGACTAGGGACTCCATAGTTCTGCTGGGAGACTCCAACGTGCATGTGGGCAATGATGGAGACACCTGGAGAGGCGTGATTGGGAGGAACAGCCTCCATGATCTAAACCCGAGTAGTTTTTCGTTGTTAGGCTTCTGCAGTACTCATGGATTGTCTCAAACACCATGTTCGGAAATAAGGATGCTCATAAGTGTACCTGGTCCCAGAACACCCTAGGCTGATGATTGATTTTGTAATCCTCCACCATCTGATGGTGATTGGTGGACATATTTCTGTCTTGTAGTTTTAGTCTCTATGCAGAATTTGAGGCATCTGGCCCCTGATCTTAGTCTCTTGTTACCCGAGTCCTTGGTGGAACTTCATGGCGATCTTGTCAGCTTTGACCTCACAGTTCAGTATCTCGAGACTCAGACGTCCTTGGTTTTGGTTCAGTCTCACTCCAATGGTGGCCCTCACACCTTTTCCTGTGACATTAACCGTCCCTTCGTCGACACTGAAAACACATCAAATGTTTGTCCAGTGATTCAGATGATGCTCTGTTAGATGAACTTAACATGATTTCCTCAGGAGCTGTTAAAAGTACAAAGTGACAGTCACAGACTAGCAATGTGGAAATACTTTCATTTTCATCATTTTCAATGGAATTTGGTGTAAAAATGTTTTTCTCATTTCTCAGAGAATTCAGCTGTTTCGTGATGTCACAAACATGTCGACAGGACGTCATACTGCATGTTCACACGTTATTTGGATATTGTTTATTGATTCATGCAGTTGGCATTAATTGTAAAACTACATGCAGAGACCGGAGGTTATATGAGGGGCCGTTAAGGCCATAACTCAAGAATGCATGCACATACACAACTTTCACCTCACAAACATACTACTTTTATGCACATATACACAACTTTTTCTCCCCAAACTTTTGTGTGAGCTAAAAAGTAGTTTGTGTGCGAGCTAATATTCAAATGAAGGCCCAGCGAAGCAGTCATTTTCTCTACACGTCTGAATTTTATTGGCTCCTCAATTTCAACCTTTTTTTTGGACTGCAGCTGTGGCTCAAGTGGTAGAACAGTCAGTAGGTCGGTGGTTAGGGTTACAGCTTGCTTTGTTAAAAGAAAACGTACGCTATAACTTAATGATTATTATTAATGAATCCATGTAAAGTCGTATTGATGATGTTGGAGTGTTCAGTCATCAAATAAACTTTGGGGTTTTTACGTACATCTTTCTCTGCACATTGATTTCTCGTTGAAGTTCTGCAGTAAAGTTCAGGTCCCTGAACTCAAACTGAAGACCTGAATCCTGCTGGAACCTGACAACCACCTTATCACGGTCCACGTCCAGACGATTCAATGTCAACCTGAGGACGAGGAGAAAACAATAGAAATATGCATCATGATTAAAAACGAAGAAACTAAAGATGATGATGAAAGGAAAAACTGAAATCTAAAAAATAAAAAAATCATTTAAAGGGGAATACAAAGAAACAAAAGGATAATATCAATAAAAAAGTAATAATGATATTATTATTATTTTTTATGGTTATTTACCCTTTAATCTTGCACTTTGCCGCTTTCATGCCCTTAAACTGAAAATCTGGGAAAGGTTTGCCAACCAGCTCCTTCAAATACGCCTGACCGAAAGATTTCACTGCAAAAACACAAATACTATTTCACTGAAAACATAGTACTCATATAACAGATATAAAACCAAATGATCAGCTCGTTCTCTGTAACTGATGCAGCATGAAAGCAGGGTGGAACCAGCCAACCAGCCAACAGCCAACCAGCCAACTAGCCAACCAGCCAACAACCAACCAGCCAACAGCCAACCAGCCAACCAGCCAACCAGCCAACCAGCCAACAGCCAACCAGCCAACAGCCAACCAGCCAACCAGCCAACAACCAACCAGCCAACAACCAACCAGCCAACAGCCAACCAGCCAACCAGCCAACCAGCCAACAGCCAACAGCCAACCAGCCAACCAGCCAACCAGCCAACCAGCCAACCAGCCAACTAGCCAACCAGCCAACCAGCCAACCAGCCAACCAGGGCGGAACCAGCCAACCAACCAACCAGCCGGTGGATGAATAGCTGTCACTGATCTGGAGATAGCAATGTGCTTTGTGTGGATGAAGCATGACGTTGTTAAATATGACTCATTTAACGGCTGGCTCTCGTAACGTTACTACTCCACTGATCATGTGTCCGTTACTGCCAAACCTCAGCTCCGCCACTCGCCGGAAGTCAGCTTTTATGGAAGTTACCATGGCAATAGTACAAGGAAAAATGGCTGCTGCTCTGACCATTCTGCTACGTTGCTTTAAAAGGAAATGGCCTTTTAATCCATTTTATTTCCTCGGACAGCATATATGAAGAACTGGACTGGCATTCGCCCACATTCCTGTTTGACATTCCTGTTTGACATTCCTGTCAAAGAGGAATGTGGACGAGGCGTTTTAGGCAGCTGAGAAGTCTGTGGGAGAGAAAGATCCATTTGGAGGGAAATGTGTTTTTTGAAGGGCTGTCAATCGATTAAAAAATGTAATCTAATTACATACTCTGTGATTAATTAATCTAAATTAATCGCATACATAATTTTTGCTGTGAAAGTATTTTAAATATTTCAATTCAAATGAATCAATGAATAATCACCATTAGTGACATTAAAGTCGGTACTAAACAACGGTCGGCGACATTAAAGGTGCTCTAAGTGATGTCACGTGTTTTTTAGGCTACAACATTTTTTGTCACTATCTGCTAGCTGCCTGTCCCCTGAACACACTGTAAAAAACATCTCCTCACTATCTGCTAGCTGCCTGTCCGATGAACACACTGTAAAAAAACGCAGTCTCTGTAGAGAGCCCAGGCTCCACAAACGCCAACAACAACAAACTGCGCCAACCTGCACCACCAAACATAACAAACGGTGTTCCAGCCAATAACCGACAAGAAGGAGTTGGTTGAGTCATGAACGTGCACTGTGGAAGTAGCCTACGTGCTAACGCTGCTGCGGTGATGGCTCAACCAACTCCTTCTTGTACAGTATGTTCAGGGGACGCACCGCCTGTGTTTTTCCGTCGTCGGCATCTGCAGGTTGTTATGTCCAGATGTTGGAATCCTCTACAGTGAAATACAGTCACACTGTTTAGCTGTCAGCATTGTAACCGTGTTTAATCCAACTACTAGCTAGCGCTAGGCTAACATTAGCTGCTGTTGAGTATAGTGTTAACTAGCGTCACGTGCAGTGGTGTTTGTGTTTCCTGTATCGTCTGTTTCAGAGCACCAGAGAGAAGAGCAGACATATCAGTGGCACCAAAATGAGGCGCCGAAATCCACATTGCTATTCGGTCCAGTAGATACCAGTTGTTAAATGATTTCGGTACCCAACCCTATTCAGGAAGAAGATTTTTACAAGTAAATGTTCCAATCAATGATCCAGGCAGCACATTCTCGTCTCCCTCCTTCATTTTACAGTCCAATGGTGGCTAGAACGGCTCTGGGTCAAACCTCAATATGGAATGGATTAATCTGCGTTATTTTTTGAACACGTTATTTTTTCTCAGATTAATTAATCAAAATAAACACGTTATTTTGACAGCCCTAGTTTTTTGTTTTAAACCTAACTTGTATTCTATAACTTAACTTATTATGCTATTAGTTATGTGATAGCACAGTTGGAGTGGAGTCAGCAATTCATTTCACTGCTTGTTGTGAGTGTATGACTGTGCATGTGACAAATGAAGAAACTTGAACACTTAGGGTCAGTTTGTGATCATTTCACTGAATTCTGGGAGACCAGGCTGATTGATTATGTGTCCGTTACTAAAAACCTCAGCTCCGCCACTCGCCGGAAGTCAGCTTTTATGGAAGTTTATAAGTTACCATGGCAATAGTACAAGGAAAAATGGCTGCTGCTCTGACATGGGCAGCATATATGAAGAACTGGACTGGCATTCGCCCACATTCCTGTTTGACATTCCTGTTTGACAGGAATGTCAAACAGGAATGTGGGCGAGGCGTTTTAGGCAGCTGAGAAGAAGAGTCTGTGGGAGAGAAAGATCTATTTGGAGGGAAATGGGTTTTTTGTACTTTATACATCTTTTATATACACAAAAACTATATAACACACTTAAAGAAGGGGGAAATTGTTGGTTACAGTGTTGCATCATTGTTTTTCATCGCAGATCTTACAAACATCCGGTGCTCTGTTGGTGATTCTCACTTTGAGTCCGGTGGGACCGTCGGCAGAGATGGAGGAACACAGGGAGAGCAGGAAGTAGAGTGACAAGACACAGGGAGTCATCCTGACAAACTGACCTGAAACACAGAAGAAACACTGTGGACATGTTCAACCTGGGCCACGTTCAGCCCCGACAACACGTAGCAACAGCTTTATTTAACCTTTGTGCTGTCTTCCCATCGACCAGGCACGTTGTTGTCCTCCCAGGTCAAAGAATTGAGCAGCTTTTCATAAATATTCAAGTCTTATTTACAGATTCAGACTGCATTCACACATCTTTCATCCATTAGGAGTTTTATACGACTTTTAAATTATATTTATACTTTCTGAGAATATTGATTCATTTGAATTAATGCCGGAAATTCAGTTTTGCATCAGCTTTTACACAATCTGTCATTTAGAATCGGTTGTCCCTACAACTTTATCTTCTTACACATTTAAACCAGCTGTTAAGAAAACCTTAAAATAATCCCCATTTTGTTTCATACATTATTGGTATTATTCAACATTTCAGGGATATTCATACTAATTAAAACCACTCCCACTGTTCCACTATTCTCACTACGTCACCTCCTTACATATTTAAGCCACCAATCCAGTTTAGGTTTTCAGCATTTACATGCATGTTCTGCAGGAAATGCCTTCTAGTTATCATTTAGTTTAATAACATATAAAGGTGTCATCATTACACGCTGCTTACAACTCAGAACAGCATCAGAACCAAACAGATCTTTTCATGAACAATGATTTATTTGCTCACAGAAACCTTTGAGAACTAACCTTCGAGACGAGCCACCGTTAAACCGTGCATCATCGCTGCGCTATGGTACTTAGATAGGTAGCACCACACCATCACACTTCTCCGCTAACTCCCTGTCTAACCGGCCCGAGCAAAATCAAAATAAATCAGGACTCACCCAGAATGTTCTCAGAGTAGTGAGTAGACCTTCTCAACAAGCTGTCCTTGTACAAACAACTATATACAAAACCTAGTTCCTGTTTAACCGGTGTATTTATGGTGTCTCTTTCTAAAGTTATGCTAACAGAGATACACCCAGTCTTGCTATGCAGATGCATGACAGTCATGACTGGCTCCCAGGCAACAACAAAAGATCGAGATGTAGGTCAGGGGTTTTCAATTTGGGTGAATGTGAGCCTCCCCTTAGAGTAGGTAAGGACAGCCGAGCCCCCCCTTCCCCAAAATCCCGTCCACCTGCCCTAACCCACACACGCCTCTGCAGTAAATGCCATCTTTTGTGTGTTCCAGGCAATGATGACTTTCAATAACAAATAAAATGTAAATATTTTAATATTGTAATTGAAGACATTTTATTTCCACAACTTTTTAAAAAGTGCATTCATAAACAATTCTTTGCAACAGCAAATCAATAACTTCATGCAGGCCTAATTAAAGCTACTTTTAAAATCACTGAACATCAGTATCCACAAGTCAACAAAACATGCTTAACATGTGTTCTGATGGGGGGGTCTGGGGGTCCACCCCCCTAACATTTTGAGCATTAAACACTTCATTTCCTGCATTCTGGTGAATTTGTATGCACCTATTTCTACCTTTTTCTGAATCAATATGCTGCAAATATCTTTATGTAAAGGGAAACAGATTACAATCCAAATATAAAAACATAATGGAATATATTGCAATAATGCTCTCAGGTATTCTGTATTGCTTTCAACTATTTATTCTCTATTTACTCTTCCCTCCTATTTTGCATCTTTTGTTGGAGAAGTAACCTCCTTAAATGTGCATATAACAATTATTCACCTCAATTATACAGTATTCATTTTAATTTATTAATAAACCCCTGGACTGTAATATTTCAGATGTTTGAGCCAGATTTCTGCTCATGTTCAAAACTTTGTGCACATTAAAAATATAACTCATCCTATCTGTTTTCTCTGAGATTTGGAGGAGTCGTGATAGTTTGAGAAAAATAAAGTTATAATAGGCTATTACAAGAATAATTACGTGATATCTCTGCTGATACGGTAGATCTCAGACCTCCTGACAGACTCAGAGCCCCGTTTGGGTCTCTGGTCTCTGAGTGAGACAAAGTTTAGGGAAGTGGCTGAACGCTGCTCTACATCGGAGGTGGAAAACCAAAACTACAGCACAAATACACGGAGCACAAACGGGACACATCTGCTGCAGCATGTCCACACCAAAGTGCATCCATAAACCTGAGGCTGCACAGCGTTTTACAGCGAGAGTGGACACTAAGCGACATCCGGTTTCATATTTGTCAGCCAACTTTTAAAATACATTCAGGGTTACATTCAAATCATTCAGGACTGAAGCCCTGGCAAAATCAGCTGACACTGCATCTGTCAGTGGGAACAATGAGGCCGCGCTTTTGATGCACAGAGGTGTTGGAGGCGAGGCTGCACTGCAGAGAGAAATAAACGCAAGTCGTCCTCCACCTGCAGCTGTATCTGTTTTTAATCAGGGTCAGTGTGGAAAACGCACACTCACACAAGTAGGTGGAGGTGAAGGGGATTAGAACTTCCATAACCTTAGTGGAGATCTGGGGGAACTCGCTCTCCACAGACAACCACAAACGCATGATCGGCATTTCTCCCAGTCTCTGTCCCACTGCAGCAGAGGAGCAGCCTCGGACCCCGACCAGGTGAAACCTAACCTTAACTCAGGATCATATTTCTTACGTTTGTTGCTGGGTCCTGTCTCCTCCCTTAATGCTGACTTCTGTTGACTTTGGACAAGGAAACTATGCATTTAAAGCTAATCCACGCATGCACAATTACTGATATCAATAGAGCTGCATACAGTTATTTTTCCTTTGAGTGTCGCGCCTCCCCTGTGGCTCTTTGGCGCCCCCCAGGGGAGGCGCACCTCACCTATTGAAAACCCCTGATGTAGAGCAAACTTAAAACTAACAAACTACCAAATGTGTGGTGCATGTTATCAGTGTCTAACAAAGGAAGAAAGCAAACAAAGGTGAACTCATGCTGGTTTGGGTGAAGGGAAAGCTGCACCCAGGCCTCTGGGCAGGCTGGGAGGACTGGTCAGGTGCTCCCAGTTACCTTCTTATGACCTCAGCCACAGACCTGCAAGTAGACAAGCAGACAACAGTACACAGACACAAATGGCATCCCCGTTTCCTCCACTTGCTTCCCTTCCTCGAGTCTTAGTCCCTCCCACCGAGGAAGCACTCCTCCCTCCTCCATCCTCCCTCCTCCCTCATCCCTCCCCCCTCCAACACATTTCTACCAGACAACCTGGCGTCTGTTGTTCTCCACCAGTAAACACACAACAACACCTTAGTTTATTTCTTTATATATGATCTCACTCAGAGACCAGGAGGATGCTGGGAAATGCAGTTCACACACAGCAGCTCATACAGATATATAAAAAACATTAAATATTCCAAATACAGATAAATAATAAACAAAATGTTTCATATGAACATAAATCAGCTTCTGTTGTTTACAAAAAGAAATATTTAAATCACAACTGTCAAACACACACACACACACACACACACACACACACACACACACACATACACGCACACACAGCACACACAGACACACACACACACACACGCAGACACACACACAACACACACACACACACACACACAGACACACACGCAGACACACACACACACACACACACACACACACACACAGACACATACACACACATACAGACACACACGCAGACACACACGCAGACACACACACACACACACACACACACACACAGACACACTCACAGACACACACACACACACACACACACACACACACATACAGACACACACACAACACACACACACACACACACAGACACACACACACACGCAGACACACACACAACACACACACACACACACACACACACACACACAGACACATACACACACATACAGACACACACGCAGACACACACGCAGACACACACACACACACACACACACACACACACACACAGACACACACTCACAGACACACACACACACACACATACAGACACACACACACACACACAGTCCAGCAGGTATTAAATGGCAGTGTATCGGTCTGGTTTGGTCCGGTTCTAGGTGTGTTTCCATGGATACCGTCAGTCTGTCTCAGTCCAGGAGGTGACCCAGTGTTTGGGTGACTTCCTGTTTCTGGACGAAGCAACGCCATCTTGGATCAGGAAACCGTCAGCGTTTGTGTGCCGCTGCTGCTCGTCTTTACCCATAATCCTCCCCTGGTGGAGCGCCGCGGCCGGCCACGCCCTCCGACGCACGAAGAAACCACACTGCAGAGAAAACGCAGAAACTTCGTATGTCCAACAGGAAGTATCTAAACACATATCAATAAATACATAAACTGATGCTGATGAAGAGACAGACAGTTGTCAGCAGGGAAACAGATTCATATAGATCCAAATAAAGTTATTGAAGAGCAGATCGATCAGATGCAGAAAGAGTCAGAACAGCTGGAAGGAGGGAAGCAAAGAAGTGAAGACCCGCCCCATGTGACGGAGAGAAACCAGTCAGAAGCCAGTGAGAAACCAGTCAGAAACCAGTGAGAAACTAGTCAGAAACCAGTCAGAAGCCAGTCAGAAACCAGTCAGAAGCCAGTGAGAAACCAGTCAGAAGCCAGTCAGAAACCAAAGAAACTCATAAGAAACCAGTTAGAAGAGAATGAGACCCAGGGATCCAGCAGTGGGTTCTTACAGAGGGGCTCTCTGGCAGCAGTGTACCCGCCCTCAGAGCTCCGTATTCAGCCTCTCGCTCTCCGACGGCTGGCTCCTCCTGGACGCTCTCTGGCTCTTTGCCTGGTACATCTCTCTGGTGCTGGCTCTCCTGAAGAAACCACACTGAACAGCAGGGGGAGACACAGTGAAACATCACTGAACGGCAGGGGGACAACACGGTGAAACCTCACTGAACAGCAGGGGGAGACACGGTGAAACCACACTGAACAGCAGGGGGACAACACGGTGAAACCTCACTGAACAGCAGGGGGACAACACGGTGAAACCTCACTGAACAGCAGGGGGAGACACGGTGAAACCACACTGAACAGCAGGGGGACAACACGGTGAAACCTCACTGAACAGCAGGGGGACAACACGGTGAAACCTCACTGAACAGCAGGGGGACAACACGGTGAAACCTCACTGAACAGCAGGGGGACAACACGGTGAAACCTCACTGAACAGCAGGGGGACAACACGGTGAAACCACACTGAACAGCAGGGGGAGACACGGTGAAACCTCACTGAACAGCAGGGGGACAACACGGTGAAACCTCACTGAACAGCAGGGGGAGACACGGTGAAACCTCACTGAACAGCAGGGGGACAACACGGTGAAACCTCACTGAACAGCAGGGGGACAACACGGTGAAACCTCACTGAACAGCAGGGGGAGACACGGTGAAACCTCACTGAACAGCAGGGGGAGACACAGTGAAACCACACTGAACAGCAGGGGGACAACAGGGTGAAACCTCACTGAACAGCAGGGGGAGACACGGTGAAACCTCACTGAACAGCAGGGGGACAACACGGTGAAACCTCACTGAACAGCAGGGGGACAACACGGTGAAACCTCACTGAACAGCAGGGGGACAACACGGTGAAACCTCACTGAACAGCAGGGGGACAACACGGTGAAACCACACTGAACAGCAGGGGGACAACACGGTGAAACCACACTGAACAGCAGGGGGAGACACGGTGAAACCTCACTGAACAGCAGGGGGAGACACGGTGAAACCACACTGAACAGCAGGGGGACAACACGGTGAAACCACACTGAACAGCAGGGGGACAACACGGTGAAACCACACTGAACAGCAGGGGGACAACACGGTGAAACCACACTGAACAGCAGGGGGACAACACGGTGAAACCACACTGAACAGCAGGGGGAGACACGGTGAAACCACACTGAACAGCAGGGGGAGACACGGTGAAACCTCACTGAACAGCAGGGGGAGACACGGTGAAACCTCACTGAACAGCAGGGGGACAACACGGTGAAACCACACTGAACAGCAGGGGGACAACACGGTGAAACCACACTGAACAGCAGGGGGACAACACGGTGAAACCACACTGAACAGCAGGGGGACGACACGGTGAAACCACACTGAACAGCAGGGGGAGACACGGTGAAACCTCACTGAACAGCAGGGGGACAACACGGTGAAACCACACTGAACAGCAGGGGGAGACACGGTGAAACCTCCCTGAACAGCAGGGGGAGACACGGTGAAACCTCACTGAACAGCAGGGGGAGACACGGTGAAACCTCACTGAACAGCAGGGGGAGACACAGTGAAACCTCACTGAACAGCAGGGGGAGACACGGTGAAACCTCACTGAACAGCAGGGGGAGACACGGTGAAACCACACTGAACAGTAGGGGTAGACACGGTGAAACCACACTGAACCCTAACCTCCTAAATAAATGGATAGAAAGGCCATCAGACTGTTTGCCGTGTTCATTTGATTGCTTCACAACACAATGGCGATTGTTATTAGTTGTCATGGTGACAATATGCGTAAGTGCGGCCAAGAACTGTGTCACAGCTCGCTAGGAGGAGAGCGATCGGGAGACGTTCTCTGGAGCAGTGCGGAGTGACTCGAAGGACTCTAAGACCCAGCAGCAGTTCAGCTCATTCTCTGTAACCGATGCTGCATGAAAGCACGGAGGAACCAGCCAGACAGCCGGCTGTTGGACGACTTGTTAGCTGGATATTGTTAGCTGACTAACGTTAGCTTGCTAACTCCACCATATCTGCTCGCCACATTGTACACAGAAAACAAGCCGAAAAACGCGGTCACTAATCTGGAGATAGTAATGTGCTTTGTTTGGATGAAGCATGAAGTTGCTTTGACTCATTTAACGGCTGGCCCGCTGCCTTGTAACGTTACTACTCCACTGCAAGTTTATACGTTACCATGGCAATGGTACACATAAAAATGGCTGCAGCTCTGACTATCCTGCTACGTGGATTTGAATGGAAATGGCCTTTATATCCATTTCATTTCTATGAGGGGGCGACACGTGCCACTGGGATTTTACTCATGATTTTATAGACAAAACGTAAAAATGATCACACTTCTGTGGAGAGTAGATGTTAAAACTTCAGCCAGCAGTGTTTAGTGAAGAGTTTTCTGTTGTTCTGTATGTGTCAGAGCTCCATTTACCTTCCAGAGCAGCAGGCAGATCCCTGCCAGCAAAAGGATTCCAGCCAGCACCGACAGCACCAGGATCCACAGGGGGGCGCTGGAGTCCACCGGCTGCCCCGGCTCCGGGTAAATCAGGAGCTCAATCTGCAGAGGAAGCACACCGGGATTCAGCAGGAAACAGGAAACTACAAACACACTGATCTGATCAGTGTAGTTAAGGTTAGGATATCCGATTGGTTAGGGGATAGGACCTGAACCAATCGTGTTCTGTTACCTCGCACGAGCATGGACGCCTGGCCAATCGTAGTGCAAAGGCTATTGAAGGGCGGGTCTTGCCCAGCACTGCAGTGGTTCAATAATAACGCCGTAACAACAGATTCGTCATCATGTTTGTTTGTTCAGACAGTGTCTTAATGCACAGTGCTGCCTCTGGGCGGCGCTGTAATGTACCCTGCTGTCTCTGGGGGGCACTGTAATAAAAAGTGCTGCCTCGGGGAGGCGCTGTAATAAACAGTGCTGCCTCCAAGAGTGTATGGCTGCAGCCTGGAGACCTCCTGTCTCATGCTCCTCCCGTCTCATGCGTCCCGTCTCATGGCTGGGCGTGTCCAACGGTAAATTCAGATGTTCAGAATACGAAATCGTGAATTATTTTCTAAATGAAGTCACGGTTAAGTTAGTGAGCATGATGCAATTAATTGAACACCGTTTAAACTCTTAAATTAACAATAGCCATACATAGCCTATAGTTGGCAGATTTGTGGATGTTAATGTTGTCTCCCTGATGTTAACGTTTGTTGTTTATTTGATGAAACCTGCGATGACTTTACTTTTTTTTATTAATGCTTTATTTGCAAATTCATGACAGTAAAAAAAAGGACAAGCATAACGTAAAAACATATGCCAAATGCAAAAAAAACATAGCTCAACAATGATGCCACCCACCTAATACTAAATTAATACACTTTTACAATTATAACATGAGACCACAGAAGAGTAGGCTACAATAAAAAGGTTTTCATGCCTCCCATTAGAAGGGGATCTGATATCTAAAATTTAGATAAGAGGAGGTTAACCAATATTTTATCATAGGCTAAATCTTTTTAATCTTCTATAATTTCAAAAGAATGCGGATTCCGTCCTGGTAGTGGAACAACGAACCAGATCTTTACTCTCGCAAGGATCCTGGAGGGAGCCTGGGAGTATGCCCAACCGGTCTACATGTGCTTTGTGGATCTGGAGAAGGCCTATGACCGGGTCCCCCGGGAGATACTGTGGGAGGTGCTGCGGGAGTATGGGGTGAGGGGGTCCCTTCTCAGGGCCATCCAATCTCTGTACAACCAAAGCGAGAGCTGTGTCCGGATTCTCGGCAGTAAGTCGGACTCGTTTCAGGTGAGAGTTGGCCTCCGCCAGGGCTGCGCTTTGTCACCAATCCTGTTTGTAGTATTTATGGACAGGATATCGAGGCGTAGTCGGGGTGGAGAGGGGTTGCAGTTCGGTGGGCTGGGGATCTCATCGCTGCTCTTTGCAGATGATGTGGTCCTGATGGCATCATCGGCCGGTGACCTTCAGCACTCACTGGATCGGTTCGCAGCCGAGTGTGAAGCGGCTGGGATGAGGATCAGCACCTCTAAATCGGAGGCCATGGTTCTCAGCAGGAAACCGATGGAGTGCCTTCTCCAGGTAGGGAATGAGTCCTTACCCCAAGTGAAGGAGTTCAAGTACCTTGGAGTCTTGTTCGCGAGTGAGGGAACAATGGAGCGGGAGATTGGTCGGAGAATCGGCGCAGCGGGTGTGGTATTACATTCAATTTATCGCACCGTTGTGACGAAAAGAGAGCTGAGCCAGAAGGCAAAGCTCTCGATCTACCGGTCAGTTTTCGTTCCTACCCTCACCTATGGTCATGAAGGCTGGGTCATGACCGAAAGAACGAGATCCAGGGTACAAGCGGCCGAAATGGGTTTCCTCAGGAGGGTGGCTGGTGTCTCCCTTAGAGATAGGGTGAGAAGCTCAGTCATCCGTGAGGAGCTCGGAGTAGAGCCGCTTCTCCTTCGCGTTGAAAGGAGCCAGTTGAGGTGGTTCGGGCATCTGGTAAGGATGCCCCCTGGGCGCCTCCCTAGGGAGGTGTTCCAGGCACGTCCAGGTGGGAGGAGGCCTCGGGGAAGACCCAGGACTAGGTGGAGGGATTATATCTCCAACCTGGCCTGGGAACGCCTTGGGATCCCCCAGTCGGAGCTGGTTAATGTGGCTCGGGAAAGGGAAGTTTGGGGTCCCCTGCTGGAGCTGCTACCCCCGCGACCCGAGACCGGATAAGCGGACGAAGATGGATGGATGGATGGATATAATTTCAAAAGCTGCATTAAGGATTTGAAATTTGACAACAAAAATTAAAAAAAAAGAAGCTCGGCTGGTGCTGTCCCCGAGCTTCGACTTTTCAAAATAAAAGCTTGCGTCTGGTCCGCTATGTTTTCGTACGTTGGTGTTTTGGATGTTTTTGAACTAAACAGTATGGCAATCATGCTAATGAATACAATACTTTTTTCAGCAGATGTCTTAGTTACAACACTATGGAGCTATATGTGCGGGCGGGATTTATTCAGTTTGATAAATTCCACGGTCTCTACAAAGCTATAGCTCAAATTGTCTGGCTGACTAAATAGGGAGGGACTAGAAATCCTGTCTGTTGTTGTTTTGTTTTTTTGTATTTCAAGAGCGAATTGCTCCACAATATGAATACAGATTGATTATCACTTATGTTGTTGGTAACCGTGGTTGTATAATCACAATATTAGACTTGAAGCCTCACGGACCTTTCGGACCTTGAAATTAAACCCTCTCATGTAATATGGCTTAAACAAATGTCAACGTTAAACGCTGATGCAGTTTTAAATGTTTTATGATTTCAGAAAGGAGGACGTTAAAGGAATACGCCACCGTTTGTTGAAATAGGGTTATTCACCGTCTCCTCTATATTTATATAGGTGGGCAAACGCATTTTTGACTCAGTGCATGCATTGTCTTAGTTCGGCAGCCTCGCCGCTAGCTTAAATTAGCGTATTGAGTGGAATCCTATGTTGCCGGTTAGCATGTTGTGAGTAAAAGTGACCCAACAACAACAACAAAAAAACAACCTAATTACTTATTGTGGCCTGCGTATTCACAATGAGTACAAATAGCAATGCAGATTAAGACTACACCATTTCCTAGGCAGATATTGATTTAGGACTATATTGGGGTGAAGCACAGCCGAAGCACTGCTACTTTGAGATATCAGACAAAAACGTGTTTGCCCACCTATATAAATATAGAGGAGACGGTGAATAACCCTATTTCAACAAACGGTGGCATATTCCTTTAACCAATATTTTATATTAATCCTAATTTTTTAGTATTATGTGGGTGGCTTCATTGTTGAGCTATGTTTTTTGCATTTGGCATACGTTTTGTATGCCATATGTTACGCTTGTCCTTTTTTACTGTTATGAACTTGCAAATAAAGCATTAATAAAAAAAAGTAAAGTCATCGCAGGTTTCATCAAATAAACAACCAACGTTAACATCAGGGAGACAACATTAACATCCACAAATCTGCCAACTGTAGGCTATGTATGGCTATTGTTAATTTAAGAGTTTAAACGGTGTTCAATTAATTGCATCACGCTCACTAACTTAACCGTGACTTCATTTATAAAATAATCATGATTTTGTATTCTGAACATCTGAATTTACCGTTGGACACGGCCAGGCATGAGATGGGAGGAGCGAGAGACAGGATGTTTCCAGGCTGCAGCCATACACTCTTGGAGTCGCTGCCTCTGGGCAGCACTGTAATAAGCAGTGCTGCCTCTGGGGGGGACGCTGTAATGTACCCTGCTGCCTCTCGGGGGCGCTGTAATGCCCCCTACTGCCTCTAGGGGTCGCTGGCTGCAGTAGACTACCTCTGTGCTGCGATGCTCCATGGTGATGGTCGGTTTGTTCGTCTGCAGCTTCAGAGTCGCTCGGCCTCGAACCAACACACTCCTCGCATCGCTGAAGTCCTGAAACACAAGATCCCATTTAAAAAAGAAATCATTTAAATTTGGCCACTAGAGGGCAGCAAAGCAGAAACACTAACACAGTCCTGATATTTTAAGGAGTGCATAAGTTGTTACAGAGATCTTGTTATTGGGAAAATTCACACGAAGAAATGGGCGGACACCAAACAGAGCTTTGAACACTTTTTTCAAGAACTGCACCAATATGGCAACACTATAAGAGACATTAAGAATAAGAAGGCAGTTAAGACTGGAGTTGTGATTGATAAATTTCTCATGTACCGATGATACATATGTACTACATTTTTTGATTTTATTTTTTACCATTTTAATTCATTTTCTACATATATTTTTTCCGTGTATGCACTTCTGGTATTTTTGTATATGTACATACTGGCGTTGTACCTGCAGTATGTTCTTTACTAATAATAATAAAAAAATAATAAGTTGTTAGAGAGTACCTGACCACAGCTGAGACTGAGCCAGAGAGGAAACCAACCCCCCCTCCATACCCTCAGAGGATATGGGGGGTTTGAACCCTCCATACCCTGGGAGGATATGGTGGGTTTGTCCCCCCCAAACCCACCGAGAATATGGGGGGTTTGTCCCCTCCATGCCCTGGGAGGATATGGGGGGTTTGTCCCTTCCATACCCTGGGAGGATATGGGGGGTTTGTCCCCTCCATACCCTGGGAGGATATGGGGGGTTTGTCCCTTCCATGCCCTGGGAGGATATGGGGGGTTTGTCCCTTCCATACCCTGGGAGGATATGGTGGGTTTGTCCCCCCCAAACCCACTGAGGATATGGGGGGTTTGTCCCTTCCATGCCCTGGGAGGATATGGGGGGTTTGTCCCCCCCAAACCCACTGAGGATATGGGGGGTTTGTCCCTTCCATGCCCTGGGAGGATATGGGGGGTTTGTCCCTTCCATGCCCTGGGAGGATATGGGGGGTTTGTTCCAGAACTAGGAGCTAAAAGAGGGTGAAAAGATGGAGACGGTTCTTTAAAAGGTTAAATCTAAATGTGATGAAGTGTTGGTACCTCGATCAGGGTGGAGTTCCAGAGTCTGGCTCTGACTGTCAGAGTCGCTGAGTTCTTCATGTCGACTAGCGGACAGACGACCTTCACACAGTTAGCGCCACGAACACAGTCCTGCACACGCACGCACAGACACACAAACACACACACACCATCAGTTACTACATGTGTTCTCCAGCCCATGAATCAAATCTAAACCCTCCCACAGCCTTTTGAAAAGGTAAGAAGTAAACAGCAGTAACAGGTGTGTTGGTACCAGAGTGTAGGACTTCTTCTTCTGTCCCTGCAGGTGGAGGACAGGTAAAGTTTTTTCTCCCTGCTTCTCCGTCTTCTCCTTCACCTCCTCCTTCAGACTCCTCTTCTTCCTCTTCTTCGTCTCGTCATCTGACAGCTAGGAAAACAGGAATTTATGAACGACAGCTCATCTTTTTTCTACAGCCAGTTTAAAACAACACAAGTTGAGCCAAAGTGTTTTCCAGTCGAGGCAGCTGCTTTGAAATCTGCCTCAATACAAAGAAACTACTTTAAAAAGTACTTCAACTACGATACAAAATGCAATACAAAACTACAGACATGATAAAACCAAAGTCAAGTAAAGAAACAGGAAATCAAAACAACAGTCAACAAGTCCAGAGGACGTGACAGACTGAAGAGAAGAGAAAGGTTGGTCTTCTTAAATTCTCCTTTAAGGGTATTTGCATATAACTGATCCTCATGTGTTTCATTTCAAAATGTTCAGAACAAACTCAACCTTCTGTGAATTGAGATTCAAATCTGTCCCAGAGCATTGGTATGCCATAGTTACCCTGAGGCTGAGGCGTTGCTATAGTTACCTTGAGGTTGAGAGGGTTGATGATGTTGCCGGGCGGAGCGCAGCGAGCCTCCGATGTGCCATTCACGCGGATCTCTGTGAGGTACAGCAGCCACTTCCCATTGGTCGCCTCCCACGGCCAATCAAACTCCAGCTGCAGATAGCCTAGGTGACCCAGCGGCTTCCCGCTGCTGTGCACCTATCAGAGAACAGTTAACACCTGGCTGTCTGTCTGCGTGTCTGTCTGTCTGTCTGTCTGTCTGTCTGTCTGTCTGTGTGTCTGTACCTGGAAGGTGAAGAGCAGCAGACTGCCGATGTCCTCCGTCTGCTTCATGGACGACTCACCAGTCACATTACCGCTGAAGGAGGCGGGGCCTGGTGGGTTGATTCTGTCAGGATACAGGTGAGTTCATCAGGTCAGAGGTCAACTTTAAAAACTCTTAAGCCGCCTACACATGATCCACGGTAGAACGGCGAGGTAGAGCGCAGAGCAGAGAGAAAAGCACAGCTCAGGAACCTTCTGGAATTGGTTGCATCTTGAAAGGTCAGCGGTAACAAGGTAAGTGTAGCGCTGTGCCTAATTGGGCAGCAATGTTCTCGGCCAACGCAGAGCGGTTTTACCGCGGATCATGTGTAAGTGCTTTAGACTGAGTGGTACTTACAGAGTGAGAGATGTCTGCAGTGAATACTCCACCAACATGGAGACCGAGACAGGAAGCAGGTCTGACTGCTCGCTGAGCCTGAAGACACACAGAGACACAACTCAGTACCTGTGTGTGTGTGTGTGTGTGTGTGTGTGTGTGTGTGTGTGTGTGTGTGTGTGTGTGTCGTACGTGGACAGCTGCAGCCCAGACCGAATCTCTCTGGTGTCTAAACTGATCTCAGATGTCTGAAATATGATCAACACCTGAACCTGAAATACAGAAAGAGAAGGAGGATCAGGTAGATGCTAGATCGATACACGTCTCAACGTCAACGCTTCAAGCTTCCAGTCCGTCACTGCAGCCGAAGACTGACTGTAACGTTGTTTAGTGGCATATGCTGCCGGTATAAATCTCTAATAAAGGCTTCTAAAAAAAGCCAAGAAAGTTCTGTACCTTCTGGTTGCTTTTGAACGGGTTCCCCAGCTCACACAGAAGAACAGTGTCCTCAATAGAACACTCCACCGCTGCCGGGCCGTCACCCTGAAACACAAAAAGACACTGGACTGACTGAAGTAACTGGTCCAAGTCAAGTCCCGGGTACTTCAGGGTAAGTCATAGTCAAGTCTTGGGTTGTGACAGTTTATATAAGTCAAGTTTCAACTCAATTCCAAGTCCTACTGGGGTAAGTCCATGTCAAGGTTTTCATAAGGAAATTGCAAGTCTTTCAGGTTTCTGAACACTTTAACATGTATTGGTAGCCTATTCCCAATAAACCCTTCCAGTTTGTGTTTCCATACTGTAAAGTATGGTGTCCCTCAAGGATCAACACTCGGTCCACTACTCTTCTCTACCTACACGGTCATACTCTGTAAGTTAATTGTTTAACTACCTTTTTTCGGACTCCGGAGTATATCAGCGATGGTGGGATGCTAGCGTTCAAAATGGCATTGTGAGCGTCCTCTGCTGGTCGTCCCGGTGAAGGTGTGTTGCTGACGTTAACCTCCAGAAACAATCGGTTAATGCTGGAGTCGTAGTGCAACACTTGACTGTCCTTCTGCCTGGAGACAGACACGTACACAAATCACAACATGACAGCAACAGTCTGAGGTCATCTGGGAAAATCAGTTAGGAGATGGCCTGGTTAGGACAAACTTTGTGATGTGAGAGAGCTGCTTATCATCTGTTAAACCAACACCACCCTAAATGCAGGACGAACTGTCAGAGATGTTTTAAAGCGCCCATATTATGCTCATTTTCAGGTCCATAAATGTATTTTGAGGTTGTACCAGAATAGGATTACATGGTTTAATTTTCAAAAAACACCATATTATTGTTGTACTGCACATTGCTGCAGCTCCTCTTTTCACCTTGTGTGTTCAGGTCTCTGTTTTAGCTACAGCGTGAGGCATCGCACTTCTATCCCATCTTTGGTGGGAAGCGCACATGCGCAGTAGCTAGGTACTGGGCTACTAGCTAGAAGCTAACGCTGCTTTAGCTAATACCACATCAGCTAGCTGTTTCTCCAACTTCGGTCAGTACAAGGCAGAATTAGCCAGGAGACTTCTTCTAAACGAGGGCACACTTCCAACTTTGCGTGGAATACTTGCAGACGAGGGACATGTAAGTAGTTCTTTTGTATATTAGGATGAACTTGTGTGTGTTGTAGCACTGTTTTGGCAGTGAGTCACCTCATTCTCAATGGCAAAACAATGCTACAACACACACAAGTTCACCCTAATCTACAAAAGAAATTGTATAGAACTACATACATGTCTGCAGGTATTCCATGCAAAGTTGGAAGTGCACCCTCATTTAGAAGAAGTCTCCCGGCTAATCCTGCCTTGTACTGACCGAAGTTGGAGAAACAGCTAGCTGATGTGGTATTAGCTAAAGTGGTTAGCACACACCAAATGTTTTGGCCGATGACGTAGACGGCCTTGTAGATTTTGACCAGCTCACCCGGAGACTGAAGGCAGGATACATTCAGAAACCGTATCTCCCTCAAAACAGCATGGATGGTTTGTATGCGTGTGGAAGCACCAGAGACACAAAATATAACCCCAAATCCCAGAAAAAGTGTTTTTTTCATAATATGGGCACTTTAAGTTTATTATTGGTCCAAATCTACAGACAAGACCCAAGTAATTTAGGATGATTAAAAGTAAAGTCTCAAGTCAAAAAACATGTCTCATCTTCCAATAGGGTAAGCCCGAGTCAAATCCAAAGTCAAGTCCCTACTTCAAGGGAAGATTTGGGTCAAACAGTCAAGTTCTTTAGAGCTAGTACACGTCAACTTAGAAGGAAAGTAGTCAACAAAGTCCATATCAACTTCTGGGTCTTAAATGGCAAATCTAGGTAAAGGTAGGTCCAAGTTAAATCTTAGGTCAGTCAAGTCTTTTAGGGTACGTTCAAGTAAAGTAGTCAAGTCTTTTAGGGTAAGTTCAAGTTAAGTAGTCAAGTCATTTAGGGTAAGTTCAACGTAACTCCCAGTTCTTTGATCAGCTAGTGTTTCAGAGAAAGTCCACATCAAATCTCCAGTCAAGTTGTCAAGTCCTTTACAGAAGTCTAAAGTAAATTTATATGACAAGATGTGCATGCCGAATGCTAATGCTAACAAGGTTACACTAACATTTTAGGAGCAAACTAATCTTGCAGTCAGCAGTGGGAGTAGTGGTAATGTTGGTGGACTGACCAGCTAATAAACTGCTGAACTCTCGTGTCACATGATCCACAATAAAACTGATTCATGCATGACTAATGATGAAATATACCTGAACTCTGCTTTAGACCACCCCTATATTTCTTTACTACAACTACTACAACTACTAAAGGTAGAGACAAAGTGCTTCTTTGAATCATACTGCAGTTCTACTTCTCTCATTAGAAAACAAATCTACTTGATATGATCAATATGAACAATCAATTGTTACCTTGAGCATCTGTTTGTTGAACCCACATAACGGATTTGTTTTAGCACAAAGACAGAAAAGCTTTCTCAAAGTGGACCCACAGTCTTCACTTACATGGCAAAGGGTTTCTGGTTCTCGTCTGTGAACTGGGCCGTCATCTGCAGGTTGCAATGGCAGCGGTTATCAGAACCACAGGCCTTCTGGATGTGGATCTGAAACATCAACGAAGGAACGAACAGATGAGGACAGCTATTATAGTTTGACAATCTATGTGTTAATGAAATAAAGTGAACATCTTTCTAACATTTACAACTTTCAAACAGACATTTATGAATCCAGTATTTAATCTGTGAGGGGGGGGGTGCAACAAGAACTGTGTCTATGTTGCTACATCGGGGGTTAAAGAACACAACAGGAAGTGAGAAATAAAAATATATTTATGTAGATTTAAAATTTGGAGCTTCTGGCTTTAACAAGGTCTCATTCTCTAACAGATTAGTTGTTCAGATGTCCATGAATCCTAAAAAAAAACATCCTTAAAGAAGTGTTCTAGAATATGCAGAAAATTTTGAACAATACAGGAGAATCATAAACCCTACATTCACCAGAATGCAGGAAATGAAGTGTTTGGCTTCACATGTTCATATGTATAACTCAAAGCAGTTCTCTGGAGTTCAAAGCTGACGTGTATTAGGTTCTGACCTGGGTTCTGATGGGCCGGGGCGTCTGGCTCAGCACCGGGAAGCGTTTCAGGTCCTGGACAGCGTTTCTTTTCTTGGGAAGCTTCTCGTACAGAGAGACGTTCAGGGAGAACACCAGAGGTTCCACTTTGTCTCGGATCGGACTCTGCAGAACACAAACACACAGAACAGAAACTCAACAACAATTTTTACACGGGGAATGTTTAAAATTTGAAAAGTGAACTACACATAGTTAATTCTATAATAAAACTTCCACAAGTTAAACCCTTTTACCGACGACATACAGATGTTCTTTTTACTTGTGTTTTAGACATTCCCTTCAGTTCATACCTACTACCAACCTCTGAATACTGTCAGGTAGAAAATTATTGTGTGCTTTGTATATTATATGTGCAGTTTTTAAATCGACTAGATGACTGAATTTTAAAGCGTGTGTGTATAATAAATAGTGGTTGGTTGGTTCGTAGTAACCCAATCTACTTGCAGTTCTTATTAAAGGACAATTCCAGTGCAAAAGATTAAAAAGATAGATTAAAAAGACAGTAGCGTTCATGTTTACATGTGGGCGCCATCTTGGAAAACAGTCATGAGCAGCCGAACCACGAACGCTGTGTTTGAGCTATGTTACTGGTTACTGGTTGCACGGCGTCAGGGGCGGATCTACCAGGGTGGCATAGGGTGGCAAATGCCACCCTAAAAGAAAGCCTTGCCACCCTTGCTGCCACCCCAGTTGGCAGCAACGAATTAAAAGTTATGGCCGATTTGACAATTTATGAGCGTGAATCTCCAATGTCCGACTGCAGTGAATGCAGCACGAGATGACGCCAGAGCGGCAAGAGCCTGATTTGTTTGGAAAACTGAGCAGCGCGAAGCGAGGGAGCCAGGAGTCGTGAGGAAAGGAGACACAGGAGGAAAGAGGTCAAAACGGATTAATTATCTATCAAGAAATGAAATTATAACAAAAGCACAGTGCTAGCATTGTTGCGATGCTGATTTTGAGATGATAAAATCAGGTTGAAGAACGTTATTTTGCTACCCATAGCCTACATATAATGTTACTTAGGTCTGACGTTTGTTCTGTGTAAAGTAGGCTACAAAATGTATATATGAGTAATATGAGGTGGAAGGAGAGAGAAAAGAGGTGGAAGGAGAGAGAAAAGAGGTGGAAGGAGGGAGAGAAGAGGTGGAAGGAGAGAGAGAAGACGAAGACAAGGTGGAGACAAAAGGGCAACAGAAAGGTGACAGAGAGAGAATACGAGGCCAAGGCGACCAGGGACAGGAGGAGGTGGAGAACACCACAGCGGTGAAGATATGGAGGGAGAGCATCACCAAGATGAGGAGGGAGAAAGCGAGAGACGAGATACCGTGCAGGGCTCAGACAGTGAAAGGGAAAGCAGAGAGCTGGGCCATCACCAACGAGCTCCAGTCGAGCTGCTCCACATGGTATGGAAACTGTTGCTGCATATATACTAAGTTACATATGAATAAGAACAACAAATGACAAAGACGGACATTTTTATAAAATTTAAGAGACATTGCTTAGACATTAAATAAATATAAAAATTCATGTTTGCTTAAATATGAATAATTAGGGAAAGTTGTCAGTGTGAAAGTGTGAGATGGGGAGATGAGTTTTTATATTTTGTGTAGAATGTATTTTAGATCTATTGCTCAGATTAAATTAAACAAATTAAACAAATGAACCTAAAAATACTCTCCCAGGCTACAATGTTAGTGTGTGTTAACACAGTCTGATGGTTAGAACTAATCAGTGACAGTTCCTAATCTTGTACACATGCTGCCTGCAGCGCTGCCTCTCTGACACAGTCCAAAACTGTTTGCTTCCCCTCTCACACATCTGCCACTCATCACCTGTGTCTTACCTTAATGTCTTTCCTGTGATAATACTTCTATCATACTTCTATCTCCTATTAAGTGAGATCACATCGTATGGTCACTTATTCCTAATATGAACTGTTCCACATGAAACCTCAAATGCAAGACATTGATTGCATGAGATTAAGTTTGTCTGTCTGAGTTTGTAAATGGCAGCCTGTGCCCTTTTGTAGTGTGTACATACTATTTCTCATCAAACCGTGATAAAATTCAGTATATATACGTCTGCCATATGTTGCCACCCCTCAAAAATTCCTGCCCCCCTCTCGCCACCCTATAAATATTTTTCTAGATCCGCCCCTGCACGGCGTTTGTCGTTCGACTGCTCATGACTGTTTTCCAAGATGCCGCCTGCATGTAAACATGAACGCTACAGTCTTCATAATCTATCTTTTTAATAAACTGTCTGTACACTTACAAAGTTCTCAATGCTTCAGTTTACATGTAGGGACCCTCATTATGCTACTGTGGAAGTGTGGTGCTGTTTTGAGCCTTGTTAGTGGTATAAAATAGTGATTTACCATGTGCCCCGAAAGCTAGCATTAACTGCCGGTTTGCGGAGCTTGTTTAAAGCTAGAGACACATTTGATTAGCATGAAAACAGATCCCAGAGAACGGTCGACTCGGTACACCTATGTTATTAACCCCTAGGTTCATTTTGCGCCGGAAATGTCCTTTAATGGAAGGTAGGGGGGTCTTGTTTGAGGTTTATAGGATGTATACTTAACGCATTTGGATGAGATGATGTATGTTTATGTTTTCTGCATGTGTACTGTATGTTTACTGTGTTTATGTGCGATATGTTGCCATTTTTTGTTCTCTCGACTGCCCAAGACGGCTTTCTCCTATAGGAGTCAATAAAGGCTTATCTTATCTTATATTGTTACTTTTTTTAGTAAGACTTTAAACAGCATCAAGACACATGATGATGACTCCACTTTAACTGAACGTAAATGTGAGGAAACGCTGACGGTGTGGGACTTTCTCTCCGCAGGCAGGGTCTAAAATCTACTTTTTTGTCCACCAGCCAAATTGTCAGTGAATGTTGAAGTTTTTTTCCAGCCACTCAATTGATTAATGTTGTTTTTTTGGCTGGTGAGGGGAGCAAATCTACCAGCCATTTGTATATCTCACCAGTATTTGGCTGTTAGATGGTGCTAATGTTGAACCATGTCTGCAGGTTGATTTAAATGAAGTGAAACCTGCTGCCTGGAAAGAAATCCAGCTATTGGGTATGGGACCGGTTTGAAACAGCATTCACTGAGTCATCACAACAGAAATATACAGAAACACAAACACGCGCAGATAAGAAGGTTATAAAGATGTGATAGGACGAGTCCTGAACATTGTCAACTTTGACTCAACGTGCATTTAACAACTGACAACTCTTTGTGCTCCTTAAAGGAACAGTCTGAGGAATCATTATTTTTATATCAAAAATGTCAAACTGTTCCATTCAGACATTTCTCCAACAGAAAGTTTAGTGTTTTCTGTCTGAACGCTGGATGAGAAACAGGAAGTAAACTCTGATTAAAGCTCCAAAGAATCAGTCGCTCTTATCTCACACAGCACAACTTCCTTTCATTAAACCTTAAAATATCTGAAACTGCATCATAGTGCACATCTCATGTGTTTTTTCCTTCAGAAATCAAGAGAGAAACATTCAGAGTCAAACATGTTCGTGAGAACATTTGTTGTTATTAAGAAGTTAGGAAGTTGTAGCAGAGGGGACATTAGCTTTTATTTTCAGTTATTAAAAAAGGTTTTTGGTGAATAACTT
Organism: Sander lucioperca; assembly: GCF_008315115.2. Lineage (NCBI taxonomy): Eukaryota > Metazoa > Chordata > Actinopteri > Perciformes > Percidae > Sander > Sander lucioperca. Next base: position 18,797,106 of record NC_050193.1, read on the forward strand.
GGGAAAGCCTAGTTAGCCTGCCTCTCTTAGTTATGCTATTATAACTCTAGACTGCTGTCGGAAGCTCCTTCCAAGGACACAATGAGCTGCTCTCTCTTCTCTCTTTTCACTTGTCTCCTTTTGTGTGCATCTTAGTCCCAGAAATGCTTGTTACTAACCTATCTCTGGGGAGTTTTCTCCCCGGAGTCCCTATGTTTCTTGTTCACCCAGAATATCGCCTTGGAATTGGGTGGCACCTACACCGGGGTCCTGGGTGCAGCTGACGCTATGGACTTACTACACCCTGCTACGCTCTGCGATTCCCCGCAGTGTCCGACTGCGTCCTGCCGCGTCCAACCGCGTCCACCCAGGCTGCTGTGCCACACTACACCCCGTAACGCCCTGCTGTACCCTACTATGACATGAACTACTACGACTACCATTGTGATCACTGTTTCACTATCTTTATTATGACTATTATTGCCACCATTCACCACTCCCCCAACTGGTGCCATCAGACACCGCCTACCAAGAGTCTGGGTCTGTCCGAGGTTTCTTCCTAACAAAAAAGGGAGTTTTTCCTTGCCACTGTCGCTATAGCTACTGCTAATGCTTGCTCTTGAGGCAACCACTGTAATAGTTGGGGCTTCGTAAACTACAGAGTTTGGTCTAGAGCTACTCTATCTGTAAAGTGTCTCGAGATAACTCTTGTTATGATTTGATACTATAAATAAAATTGAATTGAATTGAATTGAAAGATTCTCAGACCGGACATCAGATTTCTTTTTCATTTTAAATACATTTCAATAGGAACAATCATAATGTTTGTTCACAATAACTTCTGGGTAGAAAACTTCTGCAGAGGCGGAAGATTTGTGTCTAACTGCGTGTCAATCACTGCTCATGCACACGCATTCATTCTCCCTTGTGGGGGGAGGGGCTTAGGAGACCGTTTGGGTTTTAGCAGAAAGGGGGGGAGGGACTGAGAAGTTGTTGATGTTCAAATTCTTTGGCTAAGTCCTGGATCTTCACAATCCTACCCACAGCACCTTTAAGACTGACACAGTTGTCAATTTCCTGTTTAAATACAATGCTCCAAGGTCCAAACGCGCCTGGCTTTTAAAGGGAATGGGAGATGATCTCTGATTGGTTTATTGCATGTTACGCCCAAAACACACCTCTGATTAATGAAGACACTAAGTACAACCCTTTAGAACCATGTGTCTGGCGCCGGACCCTTTTCTCCGCCAGTAAACTAGCAAAAGTGGATTTGTACACACCCTAAACACACCTCACGCCGTGCGCTAAGATCGTTAAAATAGGGCCACATATCTTTAAACGTTACAGTTACGGCTAAAAATGACAACAGAAAGAAACTGATTACACATACATATCTTCAGAATTCAAATCAACGGCCACTGTCTAACAGGAAGTGATTGTTGTGTTATAGAGACGTCGACGATTCGGTTAATAACGTTTCCCTTCAGATAGTTATGAGTTATTAAAATCAACGTGTTCAGATGTGAGTGTGTCTCACCAGCAGTCCGACTCTCAGGGTCTCACATTGTTTTTTCGGCATTGACAGGTAACCTGAGTACACGCTCTTCCCATTGTTTCGGAAACGGAGGCGGGGGTTGAGGCTGGTGACGTCAGCAGCAACGGCAAAGTGGACGGCTGAGAGACAGACAAACAGACAGACAGACAGACAGACAGACAGACACAATATTAAAAACAGTTCACACTTTATATATATTTGTTAAATATCAACAACATCTTATTTTCGTGTAAATGAAGGTTTAAGACAAGTTAATTTCTTTAGCAGCTTCAAAACACAAAGTCAAGTCAAGGTGGTTCAGAAGAAAAGGTCACTAAGTAACAGACAGATGACAGACATATGCACCCTGCCTCTGGGACAGATGTTAGTGGTTTTAGCAACATCTGCTATCATTGTACGCTGAAGACATCACTCTATATCTTTCATTTAACCACATAAACTTACTGTTTACAACAATCCCCTGGCTCTTGGTCTAAAGATATATGCATGTTGTTTTGTAACCATGCGTTTGGTGAGTCAGTTTTTAATAATGAAAAGCTCAATGTTGGTTAATAGGTTTGCTAAGGACAAAGGGCAGCAGGTTGACCACATATGGACTAAAATTGTGTATTTGTATGATGATTAAACCTGAATATGGCACAGAGAATTATTGTATGTTGTATGTAATCCATCCAAAAGACAAAGATCTCTGCGTGTTTGACCTTTGACTGTCCAAACTTGACGATGTGTTGTTTAAATAATATAACGAAAACCCTATAACCATAACTGTCCCATTTTTATGCTGCATCTCAGTTAAACGTACGTCCCGACCCAGAGCGTCTAAAAGTGACGCCAAGTGTCCCGGCCAACCGCATCTAAATATGATGCTAAAGGAGACTTTTTGCAGCAATAACAAACGCCAAAGATACCGGACCAAGATGTGATGGAAGTGAGAATGTGTTGGACAATATGACAGATTGTCTTTAGATGTGAAATGCTGTCAGACTTTTCAGAGTTAGTCTGCCACAACATCCAGCGGCAATGTGTGTTTCCATTGTCTAACTCTGTTCTCTTCGGGAAACAACAACAACCTTGTAGCTAGCGAGCTACATGCTGAAAATATCAAGTTATGAAGACGATGTGGACGGTGCAACAAGTCAGACCTTCTTGGTTCTTTCACGGAATCATTGTAAAGATTTATAAAGAATATGTTTAGATCATTTCCTCTCTAACTGGGAGGTTTTATAAGAATATGTTTAGATCATTTCCTCTCTAACTGGGAGGTTTTATAAGAATATGTTTAGATCATTTCCTCTCTAACTGGGAGGTTTTATAAGAATATGTTTAGATCATTTCCTCTCTAACTGGGAGGTTTTATAAGAATATGTTTAGATCATTTCCTCTCTAACTGGGAGGTTTTATAAGAATATGTTTAGATCATTTCCTCTCTAACTGGGAGGTTTATAAGAATATGTTAGATCATTTCCTCTCTAACTGGGAGATTTTATAAAGAATATGTTAGATAATTTCCTCTCTAACTGGGAGGTTTATAAAGAATATGTTAGATCATTTCCTCTCTAACTGGGAGGTTTATAAGAATATGTTAGATCATTTCCTCTCTAACTGGGAGGTTTATAAGAATATGTTAGATCATTTCCTCTCTAACTGGGAGGTTTATAAGAATATGTTAGATCATTTCCTCTCTAACTGGGAGGTTTATAAGAATATGTTAGATCATTTCCTCTCTAGCTGGGAGGTTTATAAGAATATGTTAGATCATTTCCTCTCTAACTGGGAGATTTTATAAGAATATGATAGATCATTTCCTCTCTAACTGGGAGGTTTCATAAAGAATATGTTAGATCATTTCCTCTCTAACTGGGAGGTTTATAAGAATATGTTAGATCATTTCCTCTCTAACTGGGAGGTTTATAAAGAATATGTTAGATCATTTCCTCTCTAACTGGGAGGTTTATAAGAATATGTTAGATCATTTCCTCTCTAACTGGGAGGTTTATAAGAATATGTTAGATAATTTCCTCTCTAACTGGGAGGTTTATAAGAACATGTTAGATCATTTCCTCTCTAACTGGGAGGTTTTATAAGAATATGTTAGATCATTTCCTCTCTAACTGGGAGGTTTTATAAGAATATGTTAGATCATTTCCTCTCTAACTGGGAGGTTTATAAAGAATATGTTAGATCATTTCCTCTCTAACTGGGAGGTTTATAAGAATATGTTAGATCATTTCCTCTCTAACTGGGAGGTTTTATAAGAATATGTTAGATCATTTCCTCTCTAACTGGGAGGTTTTATAAGAATATGTTAGATCATTTCCTCTCTAACTGGGAGGTTTTATAAGAATATGTTAGATAATTTCCTCTCTAACTGGGAGGTTTTATAAGAATATGTTAGATAATTTCCTCTCTAACTGGGAGGTTTATAAGAATATGTTAGATCATTTCCTCTCTAACTGGGAGGTTTATAAGAATATGTTAGATCATTTCCTCTCTAACTGGGAGGTTTATAAGAATATGTTAGATAATTTCCTCTCTAACTGGGAGGTTTATAAGAATATGTTAGATCATTTCCTCTCTAACTGGGAGGTTTATAAGAATATGTTAGATCATTTCCTCTCTAACTGGGAGGTTTATAAAGAATATGTTAGATCATTTCCTCTCTAACTGGGAGGTTTATAAGAATATGTTAGATAATTTCCTCTCTAACTGGGAGGTTTATAAGAATATGTTAGATCATTTCCTCTCTAACTGGGAGGTTTATAAGAATATGTTAGATCATTTCCTCTCTAACTGGGAGGTTTTATAAGAATATGTTAGATCATTTCCTCTCTAACTGGGAGGTTTTATAAGAATATGTTAGATCATTTCCTCTCTAACTGGGAGGTTTATAAAGAATATGTTAGATCATTTCCTCTCTAACTGGGAGGTTTATAAGAATATGTTAGATCATTTCCTCTCTAACTGGGAGGTTTTATAAGAATATGTTAGATCATTTCCTCTCTAACTGGGAGGTTTTATAAGAATATGTTAGATCATTTCCTCTCTAACTGGGAGGTTTATAAGAATATGTTAGATCATTTCCTCTCTAACTGGGAGGTTTTATAAGAATATGTTAGATAATTTCCTCTCTAACTGGGAGGTTTATAAGAATATGTTAGATCATTTCCTCTCTAACTGGGAGGTTTCATAAAGAATATGTTAGATCATTTCCTCTCTAACTGGGAGGTTTATAAAGAATATGTTAGATCATTTCCTCTCTAACTGGGAGGTTTATAAGAATATGTTAGATAATTTCCTCTCTAACTGGGAGGTTTATAAGAATATGTTAGATCATTTCCTCTCTAACTGGGAGGTTTATAAGAATATGTTAGATCATTTCCTCTCTAACTGGGAGGTTTTATAAGAATATGTTAGATCATTTCCTCTCTAACTGGGAGGTTTTATAAGAATATGTTAGATCATTTCCTCTCTAACTGGGAGGTTTATAAAGAATATGTTAGATCATTTCCTCTCTAACTGGGAGGTTTATAAGAATATGTTAGATCATTTCCTCTCTAACTGGGAGGTTTTATAAGAATATGTTAGATCATTTCCTCTCTAACTGGGAGGTTTTATAAGAATATGTTAGATCATTTCCTCTCTAACTGGGAGGTTTTATAAGAATATGTTAGATCATTTCCTCTCTAACTGGGAGGTTTTATAAGAATATGTTAGATAATTTCCTCTCTAACTGGGAGGTTTATAAGAATATGTTAGATCATTTCCTCTCTAACTGGGAGGTTTATAAGAATATGTTAGATCATTTCCTCTCTAACTGGGAGGTTTTATAAGAATATATTTAGATCATTTCCTCTCTAACTGGGAGGTTTCATAAAGAATATGTTAGATCATTTCGTCTCTAACTGGGAGGTTTATAAGAATATGTTAGATCATTTCCTCTCTAACTGGGAGGTTTATAAGAATATGTTAGATCATTTCCTCTCTAACTGGGAGGTTTATAAGAATATGTTTAGATAATTTCCTCTCTAACTGGGAGGTTTATAAGAATATGTTAGATCATTTCCTCTCTAACTGGGAGGTTTATAAGAATATGTTTAGATAATTTCCTCTCTAACTGGGAGGTTTCATAAGAATATGTTAGATCATTTCCTCTCTAACTGGGAGGTTTATAAGAATATGTTAGATCATTTCCTCTCTAACTGGGAGGTTTATAAGAATATGTTTAGATAATTTCCTCTCTAACTGGGAGGTTTCATAAAGAATATGTTAGATCATTTCCTCTCTAACTGGGAGGTTTTATAAGAATATGTTAGATAATTTCCTCTCTAACTGGGAGGTTTATAAGAATATGTTAGATCATTTCCTCTCTAACTGGGAGGTTTATAAGAATATGTTAGATCATTTCCTCTCTAACTGGGAGGTTTTATAAGAATATGTTAGATCATTTCCTCTCTAACTGGGAGGTTTCATAAAGAATATGTTAGATCATTTCGTCTCTAACTGGGAGGTTTATAAGAATATGTTAGATCATTTCCTCTCTAACTGGGAGGTTTATAAGAATATGTTAGATCATTTCCTCTCTAACTGGGAGGTTTATAAGAATATGTTTAGATAATTTCCTCTCTAACTGGGAGGTTTATAAGAATATGTTAGATCATTTCCTCTCTAACTGGGAGGTTTATAAGAATATGTTTAGATAATTTCCTCTCTAACTGGGAGGTTTCATAAAGAATATGTTAGATCATTTCCTCTCTAACTGGGAGGTTTATAAGAATATGTTAGATCATTTCCTCTCTAACTGGGAGGTTTATAAGAATATGTTTAGATAATTTCCTCTCTAACTGGGAGGTTTCATAAAGAATATGTTAGATCATTTCCTCTCTAACTGGGAGGTTTATAAGAATATGTTTAGATAATTTCCTCTCTAACTGGGAGGTTTTATAAGAATATGTTAGATCATTTCCTCTCTAACTGGGAGGTTTATAAGAATATGTTAGATCATTTCCTCTCTAACTGGGAGGTTTATAAAGAATATGTTAGATCATTTCCTCTCTAACTGGGAGGTTTTATAAAGAATATGTTAGATCATTTCCTCTCTAACTGGGAGGTTTTATAAGAATATGTTAGGTCATTTCCTCTCTAACTGGGAGGTTTCATAAAGAATATGTTAGATCATTTCCTCTCTAACTGGGAGGTTTATAAGAATATGTTAGATCATTTCCTCTCTAACTGGGAGGTTTATAAGAATGTGTTAGATCATTTCCTCTCTAACTGGGAGGTTTATAAGAATATGTTAGATCATTTCCTCTCTAACTGGGAGGTTTATAAGAATATGTTAGATCATTTCCTCTCTAACTGGGAGGTTTTATAAGAATATGTTAGATCATTTCCTCTCTAACTGGGAGGTTTTATAAGAATATGTTAGATCATTTCCTCTCTAACTGGGAGGTTTATAAAGAATATGTTAGATCATTTCCTCTCTAACTGGGAGGTTTATAAGAATATGTTAGATCATTTCCTCTCTAACTGGGAGGTTTTATAAGAATATGTTAGATCATTTCCTCTCTAACTGGGAGGTTTTATAAGAATATGTTAGATCATTTCCTCTCTAACTGGGAGGTTTTATAAGAATATGTTAGATCATTTCCTCTCTAACTGGGAGGTTTTATAAGAATATGTTAGATCATTTCCTCTCTAACTGGGAGGTTTATAAGAATATGTTAGATCATTTCCTCTCTAACTGGGAGGTTTATAAGAATATGTTAGATCATTTCCTCTCTAACTGGGAGGTTTTATAAGAATATATTTAGATCATTTCCTCTCTAACTGGGAGGTTTCATAAAGAATATGTTAGATCATTTCGTCTCTAACTGGGAGGTTTATAAGAATATGTTAGATCATTTCCTCTCTAACTGGGAGGTTTATAAGAATATGTTAGATCATTTCCTCTCTAACTGGGAGGTTTATAAGAATATGTTAGATAATTTCCTCTCTAACTGGGAGGTTTATAAGAATATGTTAGATCATTTCCTCTCTAACTGGGAGGTTTATAAGAATATGTTTAGATCATTTCCTCTCTAACTGGGAGGTTTCATAAAGAATATGTTAGATCATTTCCTCTCTAACTGGGAGGTTTATAAGAATATGTTAGATCATTTCCTCTCTAACTGGGAGGTTTATAAGAATATGTTTAGATAATTTCCTCTCTAACTGGGAGGTTTCATAAAGAATATGTTAGATCATTTCCTCTCTAACTGGGAGGTTTTATAAGAATATGTTAGATAATTTCCTCTCTAACTGGGAGGTTTATAAGAATATGTTAGATCATTTCCTCTCTAACTGGGAGGTTTATAAGAATATGTTAGATCATTTCCTCTCTAACTGGGAGGTTTTATAAGAATATGTTAGATCATTTCCTCTCTAACTGGGAGGTTTATAAGAATATGTTTAGATAATTTCCTCTCTAACTGGGAGGTTTCATAAAGAATATGTTAGATCATTTCCTCTCTAACTGGGAGGTTTATAAGAATATGTTAGATCATTTCCTCTCTAACTGGGAGGTTTATAAGAATATGTTTAGATAATTTCCTCTCTAACTGGGAGGTTTCATAAAGAATATGTTAGATCATTTCCTCTCTAACTGGGAGGTTTATAAGAATATGTTAGATCATTTCCTCTCTAACTGGGAGGTTTTATAAGAATATGTTAGATCATTTCCTCTCTAACTGGGAGGTTTATAAGAATATGTTAGATCATTTCCTCTCTAACTGGGAGGTTTATAAAGAATATGTTAGATCATTTCCTCTCTAACTGGGAGGTTTTATAAAGAATATGTTAGATCATTTCCTCTCTAACTGGGAGGTTTTATAAGAATATGTTAGGTCATTTCCTCTCTAACTGGGAGGTTTCATAAAGAATATGTTAGATCATTTCCTCTCTAACTGGGAGGTTTATAAGAATATGTTAGATCATTTCCTCTCTAACTGGGAGGTTTATAAGAATGTGTTAGATCATTTCCTCTCTAACTGGGAGGTTTATAAGAATATGTTAGATCATTTCCTCTCTAACTGGGAGGTTTATAAGAATATGTTAGATCATTTCCTCTCTAACTGGGAGGTTTTATAAGAATATGTTAGATCATTTCCTCTCTAACTGGGAGGTTTTATAAGAATATGTTAGATCATTTCCTCTCTAACTGGGAGGTTTATAAAGAATATGTTAGATCATTTCCTCTCTAACTGGGAGGTTTATAAGAATATGTTAGATCATTTCCTCTCTAACTGGGAGGTTTTATAAGAATATGTTAGATCATTTCCTCTCTAACTGGGAGGTTTTATAAGAATATGTTAGATCATTTCCTCTCTAACTGGGAGGTTTATAAGAATATGTTAGATCATTTCCTCTCTAACTGGGAGGTTTTATAAGAATATGTTAGATCATTTCCTCTCTAACTGGGAGGTTTATAAGAATATGTTAGATCATTTCCTCTCTAACTGGGAGGTTTATAAGAATATGTTAGATCATTTCCTCTCTAACTGGGAGGTTTTATAAGAATATATTTAGATCATTTCCTCTCTAACTGGGAGGTTTCATAAAGAATATGTTAGATCATTTCCTCTCTAACTGGGAGGTTTATAAGAATATGTTAGATCATTTCCTCTCTAACTGGGAGGTTTATAAGAATATGTTAGATCATTTCCTCTCTAACTGGGAGGTTTATAAGAATATGTTAGATAATTTCCTCTCTAACTGGGAGGTTTATAAGAACATGTTAGATCATTTCCTCTCTAACTGGGAGGTTTATAAGAATATGTTTAGATAATTTCCTCTCTAACTGGGAGGTTTCATAAAAAATATGTTAGATCATTTCGTCTCTAACTGGGAGGTTTATAAGAATATGTTAGATCATTTCCTCTCTAACTGGGAGGTTTATAAGAATATGTTAGATAATTTCCTCTCTAACTGGGAGGTTTCATAAAGAATATGTTAGATCATTTCCTCTCTAACTGGGAGGTTTTATAAGAATATGTTAGATAATTTCCTCTCTAACTGGGAGGTTTATAAGAATATGTTAGATCATTTCCTCTCTAACTGGGAGGTTTATAAGAATATGTTAGATCATTTCCTCTCTAACTGGGAGGTTTTATAAGAATATGTTAGATCATTTCCTCTCTAACTGGGAGGTTTCATAAAGAATATGTTAGATCATTTCCTCTCTAACTGGGAGGTTTATAAGAATATGTTAGATCATTTCCTCTCTAACTGGGAGGTTTATAAGAATATGTTAGATCATTTCCTCTCTAACTGGGAGGTTTATAAGAATATGTTTAGATCATTTCCTCTCTAACTGGGAGGTTTATAAGAATATGTTAGATCATTTCCTCTCTAACTGGGAGGTTTATAAGAATATGTTTAGATCATTTCCTCTCTAACTGGGAGGTTTCATGAAGAATATGTTAGATCATTTCCTCTCTAACTAGGAGGTTTATAAGAACATGTTAGATCATTTCGTCTCTAACTGGGAGGTTTATAAGAATATGTTAGATCATTTCCTCTCTAACTGGGAGGTTTATAAAGAATATTTTAGATCATTTCCTCTCTAACTGGGAGGTTTATAAGAATATGTTTAGATCATTTCCTCTCTAACTGGGAGGTTTTATAAGAATATGTTAGATCATTTCCTCTCTAACTGGGAGGTTTATAAGAATATGTTAGATCATTTCCTCTCTAACTGGGAGGTTTATAAAGAATATGTTAGATCATTTCCTCTCTAACTGGGAGGTTTATAAAGAATATGTTAGATCATTTCCTCTCTAACTGGGAGGTTTTATAAGAATATGTTAGGTCATTTCCTCTCTAACTGGGAGGTTTCATAAAGAATATGTTAGATCATTTCCTCTCTAACTGGGAGGTTTATAAGAATATGTTAGATCATTTCCTCTCTAACTGGGAGGTTTCATAAAAAATATGTTAGATCATTTCCTCTCTAACTGGGAGGTTTATAAGAATATGTTAGATCATTTCCTCTCTAACTGGGAGGTTTATAAGAATATGTTAGATCATTTCCTCTCTAACTGGGAGGTTTATAAAGAATATGTTAGATCATTTCCTCTCTAACTGGGAGGTTTATAAGAATATGTTAGATCATTTCCTCTCTAACTGGGAGGTTTTTATAAAGAACATGTTAGATCATTTCCTCTCTAACTGGGAGGTTTCATAAAGAATATGTTAGATCATTTCCACTCTAACTGGGAGGTTTATAAGAATATGTTAGATCATTTCCTCTCTAACTGGGACGTTTTTATAAAGAACATGTTAGATCATTTCCTCTCTAACTGGGAGGTTTATAAGAATATGTTAGATCATTTCCTTTCTAACTGGGAGGTTTTTATAAAGAACATGTTAGATCATTTCCTCTCTAACTGGGAGGTTTCATAAAGAATGTGTTAGATCATTTCCTCTCTAACTGGGACGTTTTATAAAGAATATGTTAGATCATTTCCTCTCTAACTGGGAGGTTTCATAAAGAATGTGTTAGATCATTTCCTCTCTAACTGGGACGTTTTATAAAGAATATGTTAGATCATTTCCTCTCTAACTGGGAGGTTTATAAAGAATATGTTAGATCATTTCCTCTCTAACTGGGAGGTTTATAAGAATATGTTAGATCATTTCCTCTCTAACTGGGAGGTTTATAACAATATGTTTAGGTCATTTCCTCTCTAACTGGGAGGTTTATAAGAATATGTTAGATCATTTCCTCTCTAACTGGGAGGTTTATAACAATATGTTTAGGTCATTTCCTCTCTAACTGGGAGGTTTATAAGAATATGTTAGATCATTTCCTCTCTAACTGGGAGGTTTTATAAGAATATGTTAGATCATTTCCTCTCTAACTGGGAGGTTTTATAAAGAATATGTTAGATCATTTCCTCTCTAACTGGGAGGTTTATAAGAATATGTTAGATCATTTCCTCTCTAACTGGGAGGTTTTATAAGAATATGTTAGATCATTTCCTCTCTAACTGGGAGGTTTTATAAGAATATGTTAGATCATTTCCTCGCTAACTGGGAGGTTTATAAGAATATGTTAGATCATTTCCTCTCTAACTGGGAGGTTTTATAAGAATATGTTAGATCATTTCCTCTCTAACTGGGAGGTTTATAAGAATATGTTAGATCATTTCCTCGCTAACTGGAAGGTTTTATAAGAATATGTTAGATCATTTCCTCTCTAACTGGGAGGTTTTATAAGAATATGTTAGATCATTTCCTCTCTAACTGGGAGGTTTATAAAGAATATGTTAGATCATTTCCTCTCTAACTGGGAGGTTTATAAGAATATGTTAGATCATTTCCTCTCTAACTGGGAGGTTTTATAAGAATATGTTAGATCATTTCCTCTCTAACTGGGAGGTTTATAAGAACATGTTAGATCATTTCCTCTCTAACTGGGAGGTTTTATAAGAATATGTTAGATCATTTCCTCTCTAACTGGGAGGTTTATAAAGAATATGTTAGATCATTTCCTCTCTAACTGGGAGGTTTATAAGAATATGTTAGATCATTTCCTCTCTAACTGGGAGGTTTCATAAAAAATATGTTAGATCATTTCCTCTCTAACTGGGAGGTTTATAAAGAATATGTTTAGATCATTTCCTCTCTAACTGGGAGGTTTATAAGAATATGTTAGATCATTTCCTCTCTAACTGGGAGGTTTATAAGAACATGTTAGATCATTTCCTCTCTAACTGGGAGGTTTATAAGAATATGTTTAGATCATTTCCTCTCTAACTGGGAGGTTTATAAAGAACATGTTAGATCATTTCCTCTCTAACTGGGAGGTTTCATAAAGAATGTGTTAGATCATTTCCTTTCTAACTGGGAGGTTTCATAAAGAATGTGTTAGATCATTTCCTCTCTAACTGGGAGGTTTATAAGAATATGTTAGATCATTTCCTCTCTAACTGGGAGGTTTCATAAAGAATATGTCAGATCATTTCCTCTCTAACTGGGAGGTTTATAAGAATATGTTAGATCATTTCCTTTCTAACTGGGAGGTTTTTATAAAGAACATGTTAGATCATTTCCTCTCTAACTGGGAGGTTTATAAGAATATGTTAGATCATTTCCACTCTAACTGGGAGGTTTATAAGAATATGTTTAGATCATTTCCTCTCTAACTGGGACTTTTTATAAAGAACATGTTAGATCATTTCCACTCTAACTGGGAGGTTTCATAAAGAATGTGTTAGATCATTTCCTCTCTAACTGGGAGGTTTTATAAGAATATGTTAGATCATTTCCTCTCTAACTGGGACGTTTTATAAAGAATATGTTAGATCATTTCCTCTCTAACTGGGAGGTTTATAAGAATATGTTAGATCATTTCCTCTCTAACTGGGAGGTTTTATAAGAATATGTTAGATCATTTCCTCTCTAACTGGGAGGTTTATAAGAATATGTTAGATCATTTCCTCTCTAACTGGGAGGTTTTTATAAAGAACATGTTAGATCATTTCCTCTCTAACTGGGAGGTTTCATAAAGAATATGTTAGATCATTTCCACTCTAACTGGGAGGTTTATAAGAATATGTTAGATCATTTCCTCTCTAACTGGGACTTTTTATAAAGAACATGTTAGATCATTTCCACTCTAACTGGGAGGTTTCATAAAGAATGTGTTAGATCATTTCCTCTCTAACTGGGACGTTTTATAAAGAATATGTTAGATCATTTCCTCTCTAACTGGGAGGTTTATAAAGAATATGTTAGATCATTTCCTCTCTAACTGGGAGGTTTTATAAAGAATATGTTAGATCATTTCCTCTCTAACTGGGAGGTTTATAAGAATATGTTAGATCATTTCCTCTCTAACTGGGAGGTTTTATAAAGAATATGTTAGATCATTTCCTCTCTAACTGGGAGGTTTATAAGAATATGTTAGATCATTTCCTCTCTAACTGGGAGGTTTATAAGAATATGTTAGATCATTTCCTCTCTAACTGGGAGGTTTTATAAGAATATGTTAGATCATTTCCTCTCTAACTGGGAGGTTTTATAAGAATATGTTACATCATTTCCTCTCTAACTGGGACGTTTTATAAGAATATGTTAGATCATTTCCTCTCTAACTGGGAGGTTTATAAGAATATGTTAGATCATTTCCTCTCTAACTGGGAGGTTTTATAAGAATATGTTAGATCATGTCCTCTCTAACTGGGAGGTTTTATAAGAATATGTTAGATCATTTCCTCTCTAACTGGGAGGTTTATAAGAATATGTTAGATCATTTCCTCTCTAACTGGGAGGTTTATAAGAATATGTTAGATCATTTCCTCTCTAACTGGGAGGTTTATAAGAACATGTTAGATCATTTCCTCTCTAACTGGGAGGTTTTATAAGAATATGTTTAGATCATTTCCTCTCTAACTGGGAGGTTTATAAAGAATATGTTAGATCATTTCCTCTCTAACTGGGAGGTTTATAAGAATATGTTTAGATCATTTCCTCTCTAACTGGGAGGTTTATAAAGAATATGTTAGATCATTTCCTCTCTAACTGGGAGGTTTATAAGAATATGTTAGATCATTTCCTCTCTAACTGGGAGGTTTATAAGAATATGTTAGATCATTTCCTCTCTAACTGGGACGTTTTTATAAAGAACATGTTAGATCATTTCCTCTCTAACTGGGAGGTTTCATAAAGAATGTGTTAGATCATTTCCTCTCTAACTGGGAGGTTTTATAAAGAACATGTTAGATCATTTCCTCTCTAACTGGGAGGTTTCATAAAGAATGTGTTAGATCATTTCCTTTCTAACTGGGAGGTTTCATAAAGAATATGTTAGATCATTTCCTCTCTAACTGGGAGGTTTATAAGAATATGTTAGATCATTTCCTCTCTAACTGGGAGGTTTTATAAGAATATGTTAGATCATTTCCTCTCTAACTGGGAGGTTTATAAAGAATATGTTAGATCATTTCCTCTCTAACTGGGAGGTTTATAAGAATATGTTAGATCATTTCCTCTCTAACTGGGAGGTTTTATAAGAATATGTTAGATCATTTCCTCTCTAACTGGGAGGTTTATAAGAATATGTTAGATCATTTCCTCTCTAACTGGGAGGTTTTATAAGAATATGTTACATCATTTCCTCTCTAACTGGGAGGTTTATAAAGAATATGTTAGATCATTTCCTCTCTAACTGGGAGGTTTATAAGAATATGTTAGATCATTTCCTCTCTAACTGGGAGGTTTATAAGAATATGTTAGATCATTTCCTCTCTAACTGGGAGGTTTATAAGAATATGTTAGATCATTTCCTCTCTAACTGGGAGGTTTATAAGAATATGTTAGATCATTTCCTCTCTAACTGGGAGGTTTTATAAGAATATGTTAGATCATTTCCTCTCTAACTGGGAGGTTTTATAAGAATATGTTAGATCATTTCCTCTCTAACTGGGAGGTTTTATAAGAATATGTTAGATCATTTCCTCTCTAACTGGGAGGTTTTATAAGAATATGTTAGATCATTTCCTCTCTAACTGGGAGGTTTTATAAGAATATGTTAGATCATTTCCTCTCTAACTGGGAGGTTTATAAGAATATGTTAGATCATTTCCTCTCTAACTGGGAGGTTTATAAGAATATGTTAGATCATTTCCTCTCTAACTGGGAGGTTTATAAGAATATGTTAGATCATTTCCTCTCTAACTGGGAGGTTTATAAGAATATGTTAGATCATTTCCTCTCTAACTGGGAGGTTTATAAGAATATGTTAGATCATTTCCTCTCTAACTGGGAGGTTTATAAGAATATGTTAGATCATTTCCTCTCTAACTGGGAGGTTTATAAGAATATGTTAGATCATTTCCTCTCTAACTGGGAGGTTTTATAAGAATATGTTAGATCATTTCCTCTCTAACTGGGAGGTTTCATAAAGAATGTGTTAGATCATTTCCTTTCTAACTGGGAGGTTTATAAGAATATGTTAGATCATTTCCTCTCTAACTGGGAGGTTTATAAAGAATATGTTAGATCATTTCCTCTCTAACTGGGAGGTTTTATAAGAATATGTTAGATCATTTCCTCTCTAACTGGGAGGTTTTATAAGAATATGTTAGATCATGTCCTCTCTAACTGGGAGGTTTATAAGAATGTGTTAGATCATTTCCTCTCTAACTGGGAGGTTTATAAGAATATGTTAGATCATTTCCTCTCTAACTGGGAGGTTTATAAAGAATATGTTAGATCATTTCCTCTCTAACTGGGAGGTTTATAAGAATATGTTAGATCATTTCCTCTCTAACTGGGAGGTTTATAAGAATATGTTAGATCATTTCCTCTCTAACTGGGAGGTTTATAAGAATATGTTAGATCATTTCCTCTCTAACTGGGAGGTTTATAAGAATATGTTAGATCATTTCCTCTCTAACTGGGAGGTTTATAAGAATATGTTAGATCATTTCCTCTCTAACTGGGAGGTTTTATAAAGAATATGTTAGATCATTTCCTCTCTAACTGGGAGGTTTATAAGAATATGTTAGATCATTTCCTCTCTAACTGGGAGGTTTATAAGAATATGTTAGATCATTTCCTCTCTAACTGGGAGGTTTATAAGAACATGTTAGATCATTTCCTCTCTAACTGGGAGGTTTATAAAGAATATGTTAGATCATTTCCTCTCTAACTGGGAGGTTTATAAGAATATGTTAGATCATTTCCTCTCTAACTGGGAGGTTTATAAGAATATGTTAGATCATTTCCTCGCTAACTGGAAGGTTTTATAAGAATATGTTAGATAATTTCCTCTCTAACTGGGAGGTTTATAAGAACATGTTAGATCATTTCCTCTCTAACTGGGAGGTTTTATAAGAATATGTTAGATCATTTCCTCTCTAACTGGGAGGTTTATAAAGAATATGTTAGATCATTTCCTCTCTAACTGGGAGGTTTTATAAGAATATGTTAGATCATTTCCTCTCTAACTGGGACGTTTTTATAAAGAACATGTTAGATCATTTCCTCTCTAACTGGGAGGTTTATAAGAACATGTTAGATAATTTCCTCTCTAACTGGGAGGTTCATAAGAATATGTTAGATCATTTCCTCTCTAACTGGGAGGTTTCATAAAAAATATGTTAGATCATTTCCTCTCTAACTGGGAGGTTTTATAAGAATATGTTAGATCATTTCCTCTCTAACTGGGAGGTTTATAAAGAATATGTTAGATCATTTCCTCTCTAACTGGGAGGTTTATAAAGAATATGTTAGATCATTTCCTCTCTAACTGGGAGGTTTATAAGAATATGTTAGATCATTTCCTCTCTAACTGGGAGGTTTATAAGAATATGTTAGATCATTTCCTCTCTAACTGGGACGTTTTATAAAGAACATGTTAGATCATTTCCTTTCTAACTGGGAGGTTTCATAAAGAATGTGTTAGATCATTTCCTTTCTAACTGGGAGGTTTATAAAGAATATGTTAGATCATTTCCTTTCTAACTGGGAGGTTTATAAGAATATGTTAGATCATTTCCTCTCTAACTGGGAGGTTTTATAAGAATATGTTAGATCATTTCCTCTCTAACTGGGAGGTTTATAAAGAATATGTTAGATCATTTCCTCTCTAACTGGGAGGTTTATAAGAATATGTTAGATCATTTCCTCTCTAACTGGGAGGTTTTATAAGAATATGTTAGATCATTTCCTCTCTAACTGGGAGGTTTATAAGAATATGTTACATCATTTCCTCTCTAACTGGGACATTTTATAAGAATATGTTAGATCATTTCCTCTCTAACTGGGAGGTTTCATAAAGAATATGTTAGATCATTTCCTCTCTAACTGGGAGGTTTATAAGAATGTGTTAGATCATTTCCTCTCTAACTGGGAGGTTTATAAGAATATGTTAGATCATTTCCTCTCTAACTGGGAGGTTTTATAAGAATATGTTAGATCATTTCCTCTCTAACTGGGAGGTTTATAAGAATATGTTAGATCATTTCCTCTCTAACTGGGAGGTTTATAAGAATATGTTAGATCATTTCCTCTCTAACTGGGAGGTTTATAAGAATATGTTAGATCATTTCCTCTCTAACTGGGAGGTTTTATAAAGAAATGTTAGATCATTTCCTCTCTAACTGGGAGGTTTATAAGAATATGTTAGATCATTTCCTCTCTAACTGGGAGGTTTATAAGAATATGTTAGATCATTTCCTCTCTAACTGGGAGGTTTATAAGAATATGTTAGATCATTTCCTCTCTAACTGGGAGGTTTATAAGAATATGTTAGATCATTTCCTCTCTAACTGGGAGGTTTTATAAGAATATGTTAGATCATTTCCTCTCTAACTGGGAGGTTTATAAAGAATATGTTAGATCATTTCCTCTCTAACTGGGAGGTTTATAAGAATATGTTAGATCATTTCCTCTCTAACTGGGACGTTTTATAAAGAACATGTTAGATCATTTCCTCTCTAACTGGGAGGTTTCATAAAGAATGTGTTAGATCATTTCCTCTCTAACTGGGACGTTTTATAAAGAATATGTTAGATCATTTCCTCTCTAACTGGGAGGTTTATAAGAATATGTTAGATCATTTCCTCTCTAACTGGGAGGTTTTATAAAGAATATGTTAGATCATTTCCTCTCTAACTGGGAGGTTTATAAGAATATGTTAGATCATTTCCTCTCTAACTGGGAGGTTTTATAAGAATATGTTAGATCATTTCCTCTCTAACTGGGAGGTTTATAAGAATATGTTAGATCATTTCCTCTCTAACTGGGAGGTTTTATAAGAATATGTTAGATCATTTCCTCTCTAACTGGGACGTTTTATAAAGAATATGTTAGATCATTTCCTCTCTAACTGGGAGGTTTATAAGAATATGTTAGATCATTTCCTCTCTAACTGGGAGGTTTTATAAAGAATATGTTAGATCATTTCCTCTCTAACTGGGAGGTTTTATAAGAATATGTTAGATCATTTCCTCTCTAACTGGGAGGTTTTATAAGAATATGTTAGATCATTTCCTCTCTAACTGGGAGGTTTATAAGAATATGTTAGATCATTTCCTCTCTAACTGGGAGGTTTTATAAGAATATGTTAGATCATTCCTCTCTAACTGGGAGGTTTATAAGAATATGTTAGATCATTTCCTCTCTAACTGGGAGGTTTATAAGAATATGTTAGATCATTTCCTCTCTAACTGGGAGGTTTATAAAGAATATGTTAGATCATTTCCTCTCTAACTGGGAGGTTTATAAGAATATGTTAGATCATTTCCTCTCTAACTGGGAGGTTTATAAGAATATGTTAGATCATTTCCTCTCTAACTGGGAGGTTTATAAGAATATGTTAGATCATTTCCTCTCTAACTGGGAGGTTTCATAAGAATATGTTAGATCATTTCCTCTCTAACTGGGAGGTTTATAAGAATATGTTAGATCATTTCCTCTCTAACTGGGAGGTTTATAAGAATATGTTAGATCATTTCCTCTCTAACTGGGAGGTTTATAAGAACATGTTAGATCATTTCCTCTCTAACTGGGAGGTTTATAAGAATATGTTAGATCATTTCCTCTCTAACTGGGAGGTTTATAAGAATATGTTAGATCATTTCCTCTCTAACTGGGACGTTTATAAAGAATATGTTAGATCATTTCCTCTCTAACTGGGACGTTTTATAAAGAATATGTTAGATCATTTCCTCTCTAACTGGGAGGTTTATAAAGAATATGTTAGATCATTTCCTCTCTAACTGGGAGGTTTCATAAAGAATATGTTAGATCATTTCCTCTCTAACTGGGAGGTTTATAAAGAATATGTTAGATCATTTCCTCTCTAACTGGGAGGTTTATAAGAATATGTTAGATCATTTCCTCTCTAACTGGGACGTTTTTATAAAGAACATGTTAGATCATTTCCTCTCTAACTGGGAGGTTTCATAAAGAATGTGTTAGATCATTTCCTCTCTAACTGGGACGTTTTATAAGAATATGTTAGATCATTTCCTCTCTAACTGGGAGGTTTCATAAAGAATATGTTAGATCATTTCCTCTCTAACTGGGAGGTTTATAAGAATATGTTAGATCATTTCCTCTCTAACTGGGACGTTTTTATAAAGAACATGTTAGATCATTTCCTCTCTAACTGGGAGGTTTTATAAGAATATGTTAGATCATTTCCTCTCTAACTGGGAGGTTTATAAGAATATGTTAGATCATTTCCTCTCTAACTGGGAGGTTTATAAGAATATGTTAGATCATTTCCTCTCTAACTGGGAGGTTTATAAGAATATGTTAGATCATTTCCTCTCTAACTGGGAGGTTTTATAAGAATATGTTACATCATTTCCTCTCTAACTGGGAGGTTTATAAGAATATGTTAGATCATTTCCTCTCTAACTGGGACGTTTTATAAAGAATATGTTAGATCATTTCCTCTCTAACTGGGAGGTTTTATAAGAATATGTTTAGATCATTTCCTCTCTAACTGGGAGGTTTATAAGAATATGTTAGATCATTTCCTCTCTAACTGGGAGGTTTATAAGAATATGTTAGATCATTTCCTCTCTAACTGGGAGGTTTTATAAGAATATGTTAGATCATTTCCTCTCTAACTGGGAGGTTTTATAAGAATATGTTAGATCATTTCCTCTCTAACTGGGAGGTTTATAAGAATATGTTAGATAATTTCCTCTCTAACTGGGAGGTTTTATAAGAATATGTTAGATCATTTCCTCTCTAACTGGGAGGTTTATAAGAATATGTTAGATCATTTCCTCTCTAACTGGGAGGTTTTATAAGAATATGTTAGATCATTTCCTCTCTAACTGGGAGGTTTATAAGAATATGTTAGATCATTTCCTCTCTAACTGGGAGGTTTTATAAGAATATGTTAGATCATGTCCTCTCTAACTGGGAGGTTTTATAAGAATATGTTAGATCATGTCCTCTCTAACTGGGAGGTTTATAAGAATATGTTAGATCATTTCCTCTCTAACTGGGACGTTTTTATAAAGAACATGTTAGATCATTTCCTCTCTAACTGGGAGGTTTTATAAGAATATGTTAGATCATTTCCTCTCTAACTGGGAGGTTTATAAGAATATGTTTAGATCATTTCCTCTCTAACTGGGAGGTTTATAAGAATATGTTAGATCATTTCCTCTCTAACTGGGAGGTTTTATAAGAATATGTTACATCATTTCCTCTCTAACTGGGAGGTTTATAAGAATATGTTTAGATCATTTCCTCTCTAACTGGGAGGTTTATAAGAATATGTTAGATCATTTCCTCTCTAACTGGGACGTTTTATAAAGAAAATGTTAGATCATTTCCTCTCTAACTGGGAGGTTTATAAAGAATATGTTAGATCATTTCCTCTCTAACTGGGAGGTTTATAAGAATATGTTAGATCATTTCCTCTCTAACTGGGAGGTTTATAAAGAACATGTTAGATCATTTCCTCTCTAACTGGGAGGTTTTATAAAGAATATGTTAGATCATTTCCTCTCTAACTGGGAGGTTTATAAGAATATGTTAGATCATTTCCTCTCTAACTGGGAGGTTTATAAGAACATGTTAGATCATTTCCTCTCTAACTGGGAGGTTTATAAGAATATGTTAGATCATTTCCTCTCTAACTGGGAGGTTTATAAGAATATGTTAGATCATTTCCTCTCTAACTGGGACGTTTTATAAAGAATATGTTAGATCATTTCCTCTCTAACTGGGAGGTTTATAAAGAATATGTTAGATCATTTCCTCTCTAACTGGGAGGTTTATAAGAATATGTTAGATCATTTCCTCTCTAACTGGGAGGTTTATAAGAATATGTTAGATCATTTCCTCTCTAACTGGGAGGTTTATAAAGAATATGTTAGATCATTTCCTCTCTAACTGGGAGGTTTATAAGAATATGTTAGATCATTTCCTCTCTAACTGGGAGGTTTTATAAGAATATGTTAGATCATTTCCTCTCTAACTGGGAGGTTTATAAGAATATGTTAGATCATTTCCTCTCTAACTGGGAGGTTTATAAGAATATGTTAGATCATTTCCTCTCTAACTGGGAGGTTTTATAAGAATATGTTAGATCATTTCCTCTCTAACTGGGAGGTTTATAAGAATATGTTAGATCATTTCCTCTCTAACTGGGAGGTTTATAAGAATATGTTAGATCATTTCCTCTCTAACTGGGAGGTTTATAAGAATATGTTAGATCATTTCCTCTCTAACTGGGAGGTTTATAAGAATATGTTAGATCATTTCCTCTCTAACTGGGAGGTTTATAAGAATATGTTAGATCATTTCCTCTCTAACTGGGAGGTTTATAAGAATATGTTAGATCATTTCCTCTCTAACTGGGAGGTTTATAAGAATATGTTAGATCATTTCCTCTCTAACTGGGAGGTTTCATAAAGAATATGTTAGATCATTTCCTCTCTAACTGGGAGGTTTATAAGAATATGTTAGATCATTTCCTCTCTAACTGGGAGGTTTATAAGAATATGTTAGATCATTTCCTCTCTAACTGGGAGGTTTATAAGAATATGTTAGATCATTTCCTCTCTAACTGGGAGGTTTATAAGAATATGTTAGATCATTTCCTCTCTAACTGGGAGGTTTATAAGAATATGTTAGATCATTTCCTCTCTAACTGGGAGGTTTATAAGAATATGTTAGATCATTTCCTCTCTAACTGGGAGGTTTTATAAGAATATGTTAGATCATTTCCTCTCTAACTGGGAGGTTTATAAGAATATGTTAGATCATTTCCTCTCTAACTGGGAGGTTTATAAAGAATGTGTTAGATCATTTCCTCTCTAACTGGGAGGTTTATAAGAATATGTTAGATCATTTCCTCTCTAACTGGGAGGTTTTATAAGAATATGTTAGATCATTTCCTCTCTAACTGGGAGGTTTATAAGAATATGTTAGATCATTTCCTCTCTAACTGGGAGGTTTTATAAGAATATGTTACATCATTTCCTCTCTAACTGGGAGGTTTTATAAGAATATGTTAGATCATTTCCTCTCTAACTGGGAGGTTTATAAGAATATGTTAGATCATTTCCTCTCTAACTGGGAGGTTTTATAAGAATATGTTAGATCATTTCCTCTCTAACTGGGAGGTTTTATAAGAATATGTTAGATCATTTCCTCTCTAACTGGGAGGTTTATAAGAATATGTTAGATCATTTCCTCTCTAACTGGGAGGTTTTATAAGAATATGTTAGATCATTTCCTCTCTAACTGGGAGGTTTATAAGAATATGTTAGATCATTTCCTCTCTAACTGGGAGGTTTATAAGAATATGTTAGATCATTTCCTCTCTAACTGGGAGGTTTATAAGAATATGTTAGATCATTTCCTCTCTAACTGGGAGGTTTTATAAGAATATGTTTAGATCATTTCCTCTCTAACTGGGAGATTTATAAGAATATGTTAGATCATTTCCTCTCTAACTGGGAGGTTTTATAAGAATATGTTAGATCATTTCCTCTCTAACTGGGAGGTTTTATAAGAATATGTTAGATCATGTCCTCTCTAACTGGGAGGTTTTATAAGAATATGTTAGATCATTTCCTCTCTAACTGGGACGTTTTTATAAAGAACATGTTAGATCATTTCCTCTCTAACTGGGAGGTTTTATAAGAATATGTTACATCATTTCCTCTCTAACTGGGAGGTTTATAAGAAAATGTTAGATCATTTCCTCTCTAACTGGGAGGTTTTATAAGAATATGTTTAGATCATTTCCTCTCTAACTGGGAGGTTTCATAAAAAATATGTTAGATCATTTCCTCTCTAACTGGGAGGTTTATAAAGAATATGTTTAGATCATTTCCTCTCTAACTGGGAGGTTTCATAAAGAATATGTTAGATCATTTCCTCTCTAACTGGGAGGTTTTATAAGAATATGTTAGATCATTTCCTCTCTAACTGGGACGTTTTTATAAAGAACATGTTAGATCATTTCCTCTCTAACTGGGAGGTTTTATAAGAATATGTTAGATCATTTCCTCTCTAACTGGGACGTTTTATAAAGAAAATGTTAGATCATTTCCTCTCTAACTGGGAGGTTTATAAGAATATTTTAGATCATTTCCTCTCTAACTGGGAGGTTTATAAGAATATGTTAGATCATTTCCTCTCTAACTGGGAGGTTTATAAGAATATGTTAGATCATTTCCTCTCTAACTGGGAGGTTTATAAGAATATGTTAGATCATTTCCTCTCTAACTGGGAGGTTTATAAAGAATATGTTAGATCATTTCCTCTCTAACTGGGAGGTTTATAAGAATATGTTAGATCATTTCCTCTCTAACTGGGAGGTTTATAAGAATATGTTAGATCATTTCCTCTCTAACTGGGAGGTTTTATAAAGAATATGTTAGATCATTTCCTCTCTAACTGGGAGGTTTATAAGAATATGTTAGATCATTTCCTCTCTAACTGGGAGGTTTTATAAGAATATGTTAGATCATTTCCTCTCTAACTGGGAGGTTTATAAGAATATGTTAGATCATTTCCTCTCTAACTGGGAGGTTTTATAAGAATATGTTAGATCATTTCCTCTCTAACTGGGAGGTTTATAAGAATATGTTTAGATCATTTCCTCTCTAACTGGGAGGTTTTATAAGAATATGTTAGATCATTTCCTCTCTAACTGGGAGGTTTATAAAGAATATGTTAGATCATTTCCTCTCTAACTGGGAGGTTTATAAAGAATATGTTAGATCATTTCCTCTCTAACTGGGAGGTTTTATAAGAATATGTTAGATCATTTCCTCTCTAACTGGGAGGTTTATAAGAATATGTTAGATCATTTCCTCTCTAACTGGGAGGTTTATAAGAATATGTTAGATCATTTCCTCTCTAACTGGGAGGTTTTATAAAGAATATGTTAGATCATTTCCTCTCTAACTGGGAGGTTTTATAAAGAATATGTTAGATCATTTCCTCTCTAACTGGGAGGTTTATAAGAATATGTTAGATCATTTCCTCTCTAACTGGGAGGTTTATAAGAATATGTTAGATCATTTCCTCTCTAACTGGGAGGTTTATAAGAATATGTTAGATCATTTCCTCTCTAACTGGGAGGTTTATAAGAATATGTTAGATCATTTCCTCTCTAACTGGGAGGTTTATAAGAATATGTTAGATCATTTCCTCTCTAACTGGGAGGTTTATAAAGAATATGTTAGATCATTTCCTCTCTAACTGGGAGGTTTATAAGAATATGTTAGATCATTTCCTCTCTAACTGGGACGTTTTATAAAGAATATGTTAGATCATTTCCTCTCTAACTGGGAGGTTTTATAAGAATATGTTAGATCATTTCCTCTCTAACTGGGAGGTTTATAAGAATATGTTAGATCATTTCCTCTCTAACTGGGAGGTTTTATAAAGAACATGTTAGATCATTTCCTCTCTAACTGGGACGTTTATAAAGAATATGTTAGATCATTTCCTCTCTAACTGGGAGGTTTATAAGAATATGTTAGATCATTTCCTCTCTAACTGGGAGGTTTATAAGAATATGTTAGATCATTTCCTCTCTAACTGGGAGGTTTATAAGAATATGTTAGATCATTTCCTCTCTAACTGGGAGGTTTATAAGAATATGTTAGATCATTTCCTCTCTAACTGGGAGGTTTATAAGAATATGTTAGATCATTTCCTCTCTAACTGGGAGGTTTTATAAGAATATGTTAGATCATTTCCTCTCTAACTGGGAGGTTTTATAAAGAATATGTTAGATCATTTCCTCTCTAACTGGGACGTTTTATAAAGAATATGTTAGATCATTTCCTCTCTAACTGGGAGGTTTATAAGAATATGTTAGATCATTTCCTCTCTAACTGGGAGGTTTATAAGAATATGTTAGATCATTTCCTCTCTAACTGGGACGTTTTATAAAGAATATGTTAGATCATTTCCTCTCTAACTGGGAGGTTTATAAGAATATGTTAGATCATTTCCTCTCTAACTGGGAGGTTTTATAAGAATATGTTAGATCATTTCCTCTCTAACTGGGAGGTTTATAAGAATATGTTAGATCATTTCCTCTCTAACTGGGAGGTTTTATAAAGAAAATGTTAGATCATTTCCTCTCTAACTGGGAGGTTTTATAAGAATATGTTAGATCATTTCCTCTCTAACTGGGAGGTTTTATAAGAATATGTTAGATAATTTCCTCTCTAACTGGGAGGTTTATAAGAATATGTTAGATCATTTCCTCTCTAACTGGGAGGTTTATAAGAATATGTTAGATCATTTCCTCTCTAACTGGGAGGTTTTATAAGAATATGTTAGATCATTTCCTCTCTAACTGGGACGTTTTATAAAGAATGTGTTAGATCATTTCCTCTCTAACTGGGAGGTTTATAAGAATATGTTA